>NW_010242990.1:21334-22816 GCF_000690775.1 Eurypyga helias | reverse complement strand
ATGCCAGAACTGGGGATGAAGAAGAAAAGTACCCAAGCAGTAGTGACAGAGATTTCTGGTTCTTTAAGCATGACACTAGAGATGACAGAAAATAGCGGGGCTGTGTCGGCTGGTACGATGCTGATGGTGTTGGTGTTGTCGAACAGATGTTGCAGCAGGAGGACCAAGGGGGGGGTGCCTCGCATCTCAGACCAAGGGACTTGGATTTTTCCGGTTGTATTTTATGGTTGATTTTAAATTAGCCACTCTAGGCAAATAGAGAGGAATCTCAAATTTGGCACAGCAAAAGAAAAATCTAGCTCACCTGCTAGCAAGATCAAATAAAGAACTATTATTTTTCAGATGCTTAATTAATTCTGGGAGTTGGGGTAACTGGCAATGGGAGATAAAAAATGGCATCAGGCTGGCTGAAAAATCTCCAACATCATGATGCTGTGATCTCATCAGGAATGGAAGAAGCAATAGGACTGATGTGTTCTGGGTGCCATCACCTTCTGGGGACTGACAGACAGCAGATCTTGAATTTGCGTGACTGCAAATAGAGAAAACCCTAGAGGAAATCTGGGGAGGTCTCAAGATCACTTGGACAAGGAAAAGAAAAGACTGATTTACTCCTTCAGCAGCTCACTTTTACACAGGAAAGAAAAAAAATGTGTTAGTTGTTACAGGCAACTTTAGGTTGAGAAAAATATTTTTGAGGTACTCTTGACCCAGTGGTGAAATGGTCTAGAGTTGCTAAAACTAACAGATAATACTTATGCAGCAATTGCACATAGAAAACTTTACTATGGACCACATTAAGGCAGATAACAGCTGATTGATTCCTGAGCTGGAAGTGGCTGGCTGTGTGGGGTCCATTAATCTGTATGGGCAAAGAGAGAAGACTCCCAAATAGTGATGAACACACTTCTTCGTTTCTATTGTATCATAGAGGTTTCCCAAAGTTTCTAAAAACTATAAGCCAAATTAGATAGGATGCAAAATTTAAATAGAAGAAATTTGAAAGAAAATTGTGCAGGCATAATAAAAATAACAGAGAAAATAACAGTTAGTCAACCCTTCTCCCTCCACAACCAAGCTTGGAGCTTAACCTGAAAACCCATCCAAAGTCAGCAGCAAATGGAAATTACTAAATAAATAGCTAACAAAGGAGGACATTGATGGCATTGTGAAATGCAGACAAGCAACAAGAGGAGCTGTGGACCTTGATGGAAACAGCCCTTCATTGGGGAACATAGGACAAGCATAAGTTTAAAAAATACACTTAGAACAGAAAAATCAGCCTAGTAATGATAAACTGCAAAACTGGCAGCGTTGATGCAGAAGAGGCTGAAATAGTTGCCTATTACTTATGTGTTGGAAAGGAATGGCAAGGAATTTATTTCATACGAGAAGGCAAATTACCTTCTGGTCCATTAGCAAACAGGGATAACTTTTTAAACCCAGCAGCGTCATCTTTAGCTTGAGAGCTGCGCCCAAGGG
>NW_010242990.1:0-21324 GCF_000690775.1 Eurypyga helias | reverse complement strand
GAATGCCAATCTGTAATAGACCATTGGGCTGTAGGTAAGCTGACAACCCCCGGGGCGATACCCCTCTGCCCTGGGCCGGGAGCTGGAGGTGGGACAGAGGAGAAGCAGGGCACTGCAGCCTTGCTCTCTGGCCCTGAAGCGCTGGCTGCTGCTGCAAGCCACGGCTGCCAAAGGAGTGTTAAAAACCTGCCAAAAAGCCACACAATAAATGGCAAAACTGCATCTGAGTGAGAGACTTTCGGAGAGGATTTTATTCCTGTCATCACAAAGAAGATTCAGAGGCGCCTCGATTTCTGTGTGAAGGACGGAAACGGTCCCTCCTAAATCTTTCCCCGTCTAGCAGAGAAAGCCATCACAACAGTTCAAGGAGGAGAACTCGAACCAGATCAAAAGGGGGAGCTGGCACCAAGTGTTAAGAATGAGGGCGAATAAATTACTTAGGTTGTGGATGGCTGTGTTTCTTGATGTTTTCATTGGCTTTGGTGAGGAGAGATTTCACACCACCAACTGCGGTCAGCCCAGTCACCCAGCCAGTCCCTCTTGCCTCTCCCCAGCCCATGGAGACAGATAAAAACTCCTGCAGGGGATGATTCAGTCTACCTAAATCAGGCGTCTGCTTTGAACTGCCCCCAGGAGGGGTCTATCTCTCTGTCTTTTCCCCCACCATGATGACCGAGGGATCCCAGGGACACCTGAGGTGTGTGCCAGGTAAGCCGTTGGGTAGAAACAAAATCCTGCCCACCCTCTGCAGACCCATCAGTGCAACTGGCTCCCTCTTACGGGCAGCGTTCAGGCACTGGTGCAAACATGTGGCCATTTCTGCAGATCCAGCAGTGACCAATGAAAGACGGACCCCGAGTAGAGCACCTCCCCAGACAGGTCACAAAACCCCCCAGGTTGAATATACTCATAAAGTATTTGTTGAGTATTACAGACAGGCGACTACCATCTCACAGGTGGCTCACATCACAGGGAAAATGAAAAGTCACCAAGCAATCAGTACCCACAGTAAATAGGTAAGCCCAGCCTTGTAAGCACTGTAGCAGGAAGAATTTTTGCACCAAAAACCTTGAATTGGACAGAACGAGGTCTAACTGCATTTATTTATATACAGGTGAGAAATTCTGGACTGTGGATTTGTCTGTGTTTTGTTTTTCTTTCAGAAGTGTTGTGAAAAGACACTTTTTCTTGGGTTTTTTTTGCTGTTATTAGCTCTCTACCAGGAGTGGTTGTTTTCCTCCATCCCTACAAACACCTATATTTCTTCCTTTACAGGGAGTTTGCCAGATGCCTTTTAATTTATTCCATCTGGCTCCTGACAAAGAGCCATTTATCAGCTGACTTCTTCAGAACTGGTTGCTAGGATGGGTTGCAATCCACCGCTGAAGCTGGAGAAGAGGTCACAAACGTGCAGCTTTCCAGCTACCGGCCGCCCAGGTGAAACCTGAAGACTTCAGCAAGCTCACGTGCAGTATGGGCCGGGCCGAGGGGCTTGGCACGGGCGTGGGCTTTGGGTCTCTGTGGCTCACAGGGAGCAGAAGGGAGCCCAGATACTCATACTTGTAGATCGTTCTCTGTAATGAACATCTGCTCATCGCAGGCAGGAAGTGCCCATTTTACATGTAGCTCTTGGAAAGGTGGCCTTGCTCTTTCTTTTCCTCCAGTCTACGCTCACGGTTTGTAAATCTCCTTTTTCTTCTTCTTTGGCTGATATTTGGTTAGCCCATCCGGATTCCCAGCCGATTAAATCTACACTGAAACAAGCATGTAAATCTGTGCTAAGAGGATGCAACTGGAGATTGCTCGCCTTCCACTGAGGTGGTTTACTAGACTGGAGTCGTTCATTCATGGGGAAAAAAATGCAACGTATTCCTACGTACACACCAAGCGGAGAGCTGCAAAAACATTTTGTCTCTCATTCTTGGTCTCTCATTAAGGGCCACGCATTGATTATTTATTTATTTCTAATTTAGCAAGAACAGTAACATGAATTGCCTCCTTGACCCGAGGTAGTTGCCAAACACTTAGTTCAGAACCAATTTCAGTGCTACTGTAATCCCCTGAACTGGAGAGCTGGAGCAGAAGTAAAGCTGAGCCAACCTGAAACTGTAGCTGCGCGAATGGCGCCAATCTAATTAAGTTATGAAAAAACGTCCCTCTGGAGATGAGTCTCCTGCAGCTCACAAGGAAAAAGGTGGAGAACATGTGAATCTGGCCACAAGCCTCAGCTGTTGACAACCCAGCGTACAAAGCATCTGTACGCATGCCCTTTGGGAAGAAAGATAAGTGGTACTCGGGGGAACCACACATTTGTTTAACTCTTTGTTCCGTAGTTGTCCAGGCAAGGAGAAAATGCTTCATATTACGCTGAATACCATCTCAGATTCTGGCAGGATTACTTGTCAATATTATTACAGCCTCTTCAGTTACAGTGCTTCGGCAATAAAGTAGTTAGACTGGCTTTGAAATACAGAAGTTCAGGCAATACAATCGCACTATGAAAGAGCGCTCATTAGCCTTTGGCTGACCTTGAAAAATTGCGTTTCTCTCCAATTCTTCCACAAATTGCCTTTAAGGAGACCTCCTTAGTTCTACCAAGTCACAAGGTTCGACTGTGTGACTCATGCTTTTTAGCCACTCTCTCACGATCACAAGGCATGCTTGCCTTTTACACACAGCCACAATTGCTACAAGGAGGATACGTAAAAATGCACCGATGGCCTTATTAATAGTGGCATGCTCTAATTTGGTTTTTTCCAACCTCAGAAGTTTCATAATGAAATGGTCTTATAAAAAGTGTCTCTCATCAAGTCAAATTTTATGGCTAGGTCACCGTAAGGACTTTGTCAGATTGTGGCCGGGCATGATAAAATTCCGAAGCTGTGTAAGCTGAATTAAGTGTAATCAGATACTTCTGGGGACATGAGCTGGCTCTCAAAAGGATGTGTTCTCTTGTCTGAGAGAAACAGCACCACTACACGCTTCCTCCAAGACCTGACTGTTGCTGGACAGAGGCCACCAAATATGTTGAACTGGTAGGTCGATGCGTATCCTGAATCCATGCCTCTGCTAACAACAGCACTTGCAGCTGCAGAGGAGCCCTCCAGCAAAGCACTTGGATGAAGGAAAGCTCGGCTCAAGGTGCACCTTGCTCCGATGTAACGAGTTTCGACGCCTCCACGGTGAAGGTCTCAGACGTACTGTTTTCAGCTGAACTTGGCACCAGCGTGCGGCACCTGAAATAATTACCTGCCTGCAGCCAGGATGGAGCCAAAAGTTGCTCAGCCATTCTTCTGTTCCTTTTGCACAGCAGGTGATGGGATGGAGCTGCACGGGAGATGGGGAAAAGCACTGCCTGAAGGAACTGTGGCTTTGGTGGCACGGCTCACACAAGGACCTGGAGCCTGTCTGAAGAGCCACAGCTGGCTCAGAGCGTGCCGGCAGACTGATGTGCCACATCTGTAATGCCATGGCCACAGTGCTGTCAGCCAGCACCCTTGCTGAGCAGAGCCTCCCCGCATTGGTGTCCCACTGCTCGGATCACTGTCAGCATCACTGCTGGAGTGGTCCCTCTTCCTTGCACCCGGGCGATGCGGGAGAGTGTTCTGGTGGATGATGCAGATGCACAGGTCTAATTCCACCCAAAAGAGGGCAGTGGTGCTTGCTGACGCGCAGACATGCAGGGAAGACAGTTTACTTTCCAGCTGCTCGACTTTCCCAACTAGCTGACAGAAACTCTCCCTGGCTCTTGGCACAGGCAGAGCAGTCCACAGAGCTCTCTCTTTCACACACTCTTCGTTAGCCTCTGCTCTCACTTCCTCCCTTTGACTCATTAACTGTTTTACCATCATTTCTCTCGAAATTCAATGGAAGAAATCACATGGATCCGTCCATGCCAGTGCTGAGTGACCCATACCAGGTGCCTCTGTGTCACCCCCATCTATCAGTTATGCAGCAGCCAGCTGGTACGTGTCTTCGGCAGAGGCAGCTTTTCAGATGAGCTGCAGCTTGGGCGTAGCCAGGAACGGAAAATTGGATGGACCACAGTTTATGGCCGTCAGGCAGTGTTCAGAAGCTTGATGTCACAGCAAACCACTGATATTGTGAATAATTCAGAGCAATTTAAAAAGAAAACCCAATACACCAACAGTTTTTCCTCTATTCTAGCAGCTATGTATTTTCAAGCAGCCCGTTTGTCCAACACCTACGCTCTCACCTGCAGCAGGTGGGGTTGGTGAAACAGCACAATCAAACCTGAGCTCCCGCTGGTAACACTTGTACTTAGCACAGTGTGGGTATCCATGGTCAGAAGCCAACACAGGCCACAGCCCTGAGCTGGGGAGAGATGCTTGCTCTGTTTCCCAGCATCAGAGGGTTTCTCAACCTGGCAACCTCTGCTGTCTTGAGGTTGTTCGGTTAATGCTGCTTTCTTGGCTCCCACGCTAAAAACACCAGACATAACAGCAGCAGCCAAGGTATTAACAACAAAAACAGCAGCAAAGACAATAGCAACACAAGTGTAGCCATGAGCTTAGCTGTGTTTAATGGTACAGGATCTGCACAGCCTCTTGGAGCTGGACCCAGAGCAAAAAACACAGCCAACTTTCCCTCCTCTACTCCTCTTGCCGGTTGGGAATGACCCTGCTCCAGACCAGCACAGCCTGTTACTCCCGGGTGAGACAAAACACGACCCCAGCACACTGTGGCAAATGTGGGGCCGGAGGTGTGATTTCTTACACAAACATGCTTGTGCAGGATTTTGTGCCGTAGGTGGGATTCAGCGTGTACATGGGCTGGGTTGATAGCATGGCAAAGCTGTTCCCCCGCCGATGCACCCCTGCCTCCACGTGGCACTAAGCCCTCACCAGCTTCCCAAGCAAGAGGATACAAATGTTGGATGCTGTCTTTAAGACTGTTTCTTGCACTGACAGAGAAACCACTAGAGCAGGGTCAGATCCTTAAATCACAGATGTACCTTCCCTGAAGCAACTTGATTGTGATGCATGTAACTCACATGTTTTTTCAGCATCTTGGCAATGCCTTTGCAGTGTGAAATCTGTGGCATGTGGCTCTTCTGGGGTACCTGGCAGGTATCAGCCTAGGGCTGGGACATGCCCTCCACTGGCACTTAGAAGGACACCCTGGGGCATTTAAAATGTGGCTCTATTCTTGCCTTTGAGTTGGACTGCCATCTGAGTAAAGTCTATCACACTTCCTGCACATCCCCTTCTTCCCTGGGGGTGCCTGGACACAAGCCCTCCTAAGTAAAAACCTAAAAACTTATTATGTCTCTTCACTGGGAGAACCCTACTTGCACCCTCAGAGCAAGAGCTGTAGTGCTCAGTGGCACATAGTGCAGACAACTGCGCTGGTACATCCCCTCAGCCCGGATCCACGTGGAGAGACCAGCGTGACTCTTCCAGCTAAAGCTGGGTTATCAGCACTGTACCTGAGACAAGAAGTCCTGGTCCCCAGTGGCTCTATAGTACTAGTTTTGAAGCTGGTGGAGCAGTCAGTCAGTGAGACACGCATTGCATGGTGTTGATCTTCTCTCCAATGGCTCTTGTACTTGGTGGCACTTGCCAATAGACCTCCGCAGGCAGAACTTCAGCTTGGCCTGCAGCTTTATGCGTGTGCCATAGGCACAACTCATAGAATCACAGAATGGTTTGGGTTGGAAGGGACCTTAAAGATCATCTAGTTCCAACCCCCCTGCCGTGGGCAGGGACATTTGTTTTCTGATTTTTAAGTGCATATGGTTAGGTGTGCTTACTCTCCACTTCATTGCAGGGGAGACAGAACCAGGATGAGGACCCTCATAGACAATCCGAAGCAATATGGAAAATCTGGGCCTTTTTCTCCAGAGACAGAAAGTTATTGCTATTGAGTGTTAGGAAAAGATGAGCAATGTCAGTATTACCGCATTTGGGAAAATGCAAATACGAAATTCTTTCCCAGTGAACAGTGACAGTACCGTGCTATGTAGAAATGCAGGGAATTAGGCAGTGTCATCCCATGTGATTTGTACATACTGAAGAAGGAATTAAATCCTTGTGAACCTATCCAGCTTTACAGATGTTGAGGCCTGATTTGGCTTGCTGATGTGCCAGTTTTACATGGAGGCAACTCCACTGAGACCTGCAGAGTCATTAAACACTGACAGAAGAAAGTGGAGGTTGAGATGCTGCCACCCTACTTACCATGCTAATAAAAAGCATGCATTTCCCAAACATTTAATCCATTGAGGAATAGCAGCAGCACTGGAAAGTTTCTTCTGTGATTTGCTTCACCTCACCCATGAGTCCAGGGGGGACCACCTCCAGAAGTAAGAGGTCAGCAGTTTATCTGGGCCCATTCAGGTTTGGGCCTCCTTGCAGTATTACAAGGATGTCAGCATCTGTGTTCTGCCATTTGCACATCATCACTGCCTACAGGCTTTAAAGGGTCCTTTGCTGTACCATTTGGCGCCCAGATTTCCCTCCTCTCTTAAATTACTGTCATACACTGCAACCACTTTAATGCTGGAGCTCATGCAGCACCCTCTCTGCTGAAAGGCTCCGTTTCCGCTATGCTAATTGCAATACACCCCATCGTAATCATTATCACACCCGTTGAGGGCTTGCCTTTCCACCACGTACTGGGCTGTATGTTCTGGCTTACAGTGGCACTACGCCCCCCAGACTTCTTCCTCGTTTATGCTGGCAAGAGAAAAGCCAAGGCCGAAGCAACGTCGTTTTAAGTAGGCCTTTCTGGATACGCTGGGACGAGCGACACGAGGGCTGTGAGCTTCCCCATCTGCCTGCCAAAAGGATTGCTGCGTCATGCGAAAGAAGCTAGGCACGTAAATTACGCTGGGTGAAAACCATGCTGAACAGCCTTTGAGCAAGTGTCAGTCTGAGCATCTCCTTTCCGCCTGCATCCACTGAGGAAGGGTGGAGCAGGCTAGACAGCGATGGGAATGCGATCCGTATCGTGCAACCGCGGGATTTACATGCCTACTGATTTTACTCATGCATCCCTGTCGGGTCTCCCCACCTCCTCACCCCTGATTAACTTTTAGCAGAGGGGCATGAACGACCCCGTCCAAGCGCATAAAGCTAAGCGTGTGCATACTGTGTGGAGGATCCAGGCTTCGCCCATGATTCCTGCCGTTCCTGGAAGCAATTTGGCAGCCCTGCAGCCGTGCAGCCAGGTGTCCATGCCAGCCCTTGCGAATGCAGCCTTGCAGTCTTTTCTTCTCTTGGCTCTGGAATCAAGCCATGGGGAGAAAAGATTGGGTTTCCTTTTTTTTTTTTAAATTTTATTTTCCTATGAACCCACCCAATTTTGCAACACTGCAAAATGAAAGCTTTGCCTGTTGGGTTTTTTTTGTGTCCTGCTGAGGGGAGGGAACGAAAGAGCTGGGTGAGATAAAACAATGGAAATTAGGGTGGAATGGAGCAGTGTGAAAAACAAGAAGGTTGAGGTTGTGAAAAGCAGGACCAGGCTTGGGAGAGAAAAGCCCTTTTGTGTATTTAGACATTGTCTCATAACCATCAACCATCAATCAAATGCCAGCCCAGCAGGTACAGAAAGCACAGACAGGTATAGAGTTGCTAACAGCTTTTGTAAGTTACTATTCTGCCTAAGGCACAAACCAGGTGACCTCACCTTTAGCCAAAATCTCCTAAATATGTATAGACATGTATGTAAATTGAATCACCTTAAAAAAAACCCCATAAACCAAAAAACCTCAAAAATTTAAATCACATCAGGTAGTTTTACGGAGCCTGGCAAACTCTACAACGGCTTTGAGTTACTCCTGACCTTGGCAGTTCCCCGTTAAGTGTGTGGTCCTTGGCCGGGGCAGCTGTGCCACTGATCTCAGTGCTGCCAGGCCTCCGGCTCTTTTCCCTGTTCTCCCCTGTTGCGCTCTCTTTCATTATAATGGAGTAATACGGAATAGCAGTTGAAGTTCAGAAAAAGACAAAATCAGAGGCTTTAATGTTTGACAGCCCTGCCTGGGATGGACCAGCGGGGCCTGATTCTTGGGGGGTGATGAGTACCTTGTCTTTATGAATTTTATTCATGAGGGGCTCCTGAGAATCCCATGAGATGCCTCTCTTCTTCACCACCAAAATCCATTTTAAAAGACAGCACTCATTTTCATGTTTTCATAACACCTCATTTGCAGGCATGTGATTAGAGCTAATTAATGCTTGTAATCAATGAATGCTTAATCGCTGCTGGTGAAAAATGCTGGATAAATGCAGAGCACTTCGTGATTGAATGCTCTTTGTTAGGCTAATGGATAGCTCTATTACTCTTTTAGATTCTGCTTAAGCAGGCAAAATATCTGGGCTGGTGTAAAACAATCCTGCATTGATCTCTCCAGCCCAGTGGGGTCTTTCCAGTAATTAGAAGGGTGGTGACAGGAACAGACTTGGCTGTCTGGAGGACCAGGGGGACTGGAAAGAGGGTTTTTCTTCTGGTTTTAGTTTTTTATTTTTAATTTGAAAGCTGTGCAGTAAATAGCAAGGAGAAGACTGGTCAGATCTTTTGACTTTTAGCTGTAAAAAAATCATTTAACATTCCTGATAAGCCTCTTGATTTAAACAGAGAAGCAATTTCTGCTCCCTGGGAGTTCCATTTGAGTAAGCCTGGCCCCAAAACTTCACAGGCTCAAATCTCTGGAACCAAATTCCAGGAAACACTCATATGTGGATGATGCATCTGTAACAGATACAAAGGGGAGAGGGGAAGCATTTGGCAATTAGGAGCTGGAATAATTTATAACTCCAGCTGGTACTTCTCTTTTTTCAGGTGAAATGTCTTGAAGGGAGGAGGAGAACCTGTCAGGGGCATGTTTTGCACTATGTCTTGCCTTTTCTCCATATTAAGGCTTTCCCCCATGAACCCTTCCAAATGAGGCCGGTTTCACCAGCCCGGAGGAATGGCACTGGATTGCGCTCTGCTCTTCAACACCCTGCACAAGGCTTCCGAGGAGCATCCTCGCTGTGCTTCTCTGGATTGGCGCTAGTGTGCACGAGAGCAAACTGTGACCCACTCTCTTAGCGGGTGCTCAGAACAAGAGGGACCACGTACCACGCATGGGGGGTAATTCCTTGTCTGACTGTGCCTTTCTGGATCCTGTGAGAGCAGGACCACCCACTGCTAAGCACCCACAGGGCACAGATCCCAGCAGGTCTGGGGAGGGAGCAGACGACCACAGGCATCCCCCAGCATCCTGCAGGCTCACTTCCACTGGGATGACGTTGCTGACGCTCCGTATAGATCAGTAATGAATCTTTCCCATAGAAAGAAAAGGCCATGAAGAAACGCAAGAGACATGTCAGCTATGAGAAAACAATTTTCAGTTTCCTTATAAATCCAGATGAGCTCCATGACACCCAGGTCACAGATCATGCAGTACTTATTTGCAAGGATGAGTACCTACAGAAGCAACAGCATCAGCACACACAAGTCCTGGAGAGCAAGGGAGTGAGGTTTCCACAATGCAGCCCGTTGCCTCTTTAACTTTATGCTCCCTGCAAATGCTCAGGCCTGTGCTCCAACATAAATACATTGTCTGAATTTCCCTCCCCCTACATTACTCCTCTTGAGCTGTGGAAGATTATATGCAATAGATAAAAAAGTGCTTGTTTCTTTGACAAATGCAAGGCTTAAAGACCACCCTCTGTTCTTGAGCAAAATTAGCTTATCTTTGCCCCAAAAAATGTTGTTACTAAATATGAGCCATCATTTGTGTGTGGCCTGAATGAGACGCTCAATTCATCTTATTAGAGGTTATCCTTTGAGGAGCTTTAAAAGGAAATGCATTGTTCTTAATTATTCTTATCTCAACAGCTGTATAATTCCTGGTTTTGATTAAAAAAAAAAAAGGAATATCCAAAGAAAGATTATACTGAAAGCTAGAGATGGGTCTGAACCCAAAGTGAAGAGTTGAATTGTAGCTCTTAGTCTGTGCTAAACTGTCTTCCTCTTTCCTGTGAGAAGGTGTGTGTCCTTCCGACAGAAAATCTCAGAAGAAAAGGTTTTGTATCTCTTTCTGGTTTTAAATTTGTCCTAATAATGTTCTTTCTGTTGTATAAGAAAGCAGTAAACAAGACTTGGTGAGGAGACCCTACTTTCCTCTGTCATTCCTGCACCCCGAGCTACCCTGAAAAATTTTGTAAATATTTTCATCAGAAAGGCACAAACCCAGCATTTCTTTTCCATTCAGTGAAAATTCTAAAAAAAATCAAAGCAAATTGAAATTTGGGTGAAATTTACTACCACACTAAAAAAGACGCTTTCTGTTGGTTAAATGTTTGCACAAAAAGTGACATTTGCTGTGATGCTGTACGGTTGTCACAAGCTGCTACCCACTTTGAAGTGGAGCAGCACATAATGGATCTAATTCTCCACAGAGCTCAGTGCCAGAGTTCCAAGTGCTTGGCATCTCGCATTTGGTCCAGCTTCTCTGAAGTGGTCAGCATCCAGCAGCTTCTATTGTGACAATAAGTGGCAAGATGTTTTGCAAAAGGGCTTAGCTACCAAGCTGCTGAATTCTTCTGAAAAATCTGGTCCAGGATGGTATTGAAGGCAGTTTCAGCTGGTTTGATTGAACCAGCTGTTGAATCACAGAGGATTCCTTGAACTTCTTATTATAACATGCCTCTGCCGTGAAACGCTGGCCCCTCTCCCAACAACCAGGTAGTCAGTACATCCTCCTTCCCACCGGTACCGTTTTATCGTCCCAGAAATACAAATGGGCCCTTCTTTTTCTTCCATCCCATCTGCTCAGGCTCAGCCTCAGTCCTTATGTTTACATATAGAAAGGTTTCTTCCCGTGGTTTCCAGCTGAAACCAGTAATATGGAGAACAATATGTCCCTCTTTTGGTTTCCTACTCAATGACATGTTGAAAGATGAGCACTGTCTCAAGCTGTGAGTGTCACACTCCGCTAGAAACATTAGCCCATGCGCAGATTTTGTACCGAGATGCACGTGGAATGTGTGTGTGCCACGGAAAGGCTACGGGAAGGACTGGAACTTCAAACGAACAGGAACCTTACGTGCCCTGAGGAAGGTTTTTGCTGATATCTTACATAAACAGCCTGATGGAGAGGTCTCAGTTTTGATGGGCTCATGGCATTTGAAAACCAGACTGCTTTGGTGCCACAATATGGAATTAGGCTCTGATATTCACAAGCATTTGAAATCAAAAGGAATTAGACATCCCTAAGAGCACGGCTGTAGAAGCCTTAGAAGTCTTATTTCATCCAATTTAAAAAAAACTTGGCCTCACCTTCTTTACACTCCAAATACCAATATAAAGGTGTAAAGTAAGTTAAGCATCTGCCATGCCTGTTAACCATGCTGCTTTCCTCTTGGCCATGATGTAGGAAGTTGCAGGATAAACTGGCATGTTCCGCTCACCAAGCAGCTACACATTCTGCAGTGGATCCTTCCAGCCAAGAAGCAGCACAGCTCATGCATCCCTTTCCAGTACATCCTTGGTATCTTACCCAGGAGTATTTGATAGGTTGGACATGGGCAGTCAGAGATCTTCCCATAACAAGGTGTTTGAAAGTTTCGAAGGGTGGAGCATTTGCAAACTCTCTGGGCAACCTGCTCCAGTGTCTCACCACGCTCATTGTAAAAAATTTCTTCCTTATATCTAGAATCTACCTTCTTTTAGTTTAAAACCACCACCCCTTGGTCTGTTGCTACAGACCCTGCTAAAAAGTATGTCTCCAGATTTCTCATAAGCTCCCTGTAAGAACTGAAAGGCTGCAATGAGGTGTCCCCAAAGCCCTCTCTTCTCCAGATTAAGCAACACCAATTCACTCAGTCTTTCCTCATAGCAGAGGTGCTCCAGCACACTGATCATCTTTGTGGCCCTCCTCTGACCAGCTCCAACAGGTCCAAGTCTTGCCTGAACTGAGGGCTCCACAGCTGGACGCAGCAGTCCAGGTGGGGTCTCACAAGAGCAGAGCAGAGAGGGACAATCCCCTCCCTTGACCTGCTAGCCACGCTTCTGTGGATGCAGCCCAGGATACGGTTGGCTTTCTGGCCTAGAAATGCACATTGCTGGGTCATGTCCAGCTTTTCATCCCCCAGTACCCCAAGTCCTTCTCCCCAGGGCTGCCTCAATCCATTCTCCGCCCAGCCTGTCCTTGTGCTTGGGATTGCCCCAACCCAGGTGCAGGACCTTGCACCTGGCCTTGTTGAACTCCATGAGGTTGGCAGTGGCCCCCCTCTCCAGCCTGTCCAGGTCCCTCTGGCTGGCATCCCTTCCCTCCAGCGTGTCAACCGCGCCACACAGCTTGGTGTCATCTGAAAATGTGATGAGGGTGTACTCAGTCCCATTGTCTATGTCATTGATGAAGATATTGAACAGTAGTGATCCCAATACGGACCCCTGAGGGACACCCACTTGTCACTGATGTCCATGCAGACATTGAGATATTGACCAGTACTCTCTGCATGTGACCACTCAGCCAATTCCTTATCCACCGAATAGTGTATCCATCAAAACTGTATCTCTCCAATTTAGAGAGGAGGGTGTTGTGGGAGACTGTGTCAAAGGCCTTACAGAAATCCAGACAGATGACATCCGTACCCCACTGATGTCGTTACTCCATCATAGGAGGTTGGTCTGTGTTTCCCACAGGACATTCAGGAGTTCACAGATGTGCTCAGAAAGGCATGTGCAAAGGGTACCTTATGAGGTGGGGCTGTCAAGAGGCCAGGTAGGAGAACTGGAGCACTATGCATGTTACTTGGCATGTGACATGGTCCAGTGGCTACCTCCCAGAACCTACCTTAACCAATTTCTCCTGAGAACCTCAGGGTGAAACATCTTTCCCGTTTGCATGGTGTATCACCATTGCACACACAACAGATGTGCCTTGCTAGCATCCAGGGCACTCACTTTTCTCCCACAGAGCACATGGTGAATCACTAGAATGTCCTAACTGCCTGTTGTCTTTCTTACGTGGAATTTCCCAAAGAGCTAATCTTGAACTGAACGTGCTATGAAGGACTTCCGTAAGTGTCCTGCACACATACTGCCAGCTGAACCTCTGGCAGATAGGAGCAAGTTACTGCTATCCAAACACTGCTAGTACATGGCAACACAGACCACGTTGTCCTGTTTCTTTCTTATTTTTGGGTTTGGAAAGGATGTTTTACTTTCCAATATTTTTAAAATTTCGAGCAAGTATAAAACATCATGTTTGTAAATATCTAAATTGTAATGACTTCTTTGTTGCCATCATTCCTTGGTGCACTAACTTCATAGTGATAATGGACAGGATAATAAACCAGCTTGGGATGGGAGTTCCCTAGTGGCGTTCACGCGGTTGTGATCAGGCTCTGGCTGCTTGTAGGTTCAGCAAGGTTCTACAACTTCCCCCAGATAATATGAACATGTGAAGGTCACCGCCTGCCCAAAACACAGGAAATACTGAAAGGACCTAGACGCTATTTCTCTGCGAGGGAAATACTAGTTAAGTGGTGTTAGCTCAGAAGACTAAACTTCTATTGAAAAGATGCTCAACCGTTATCAGCAATGGATTTGGGTCTTCCCTCCTGCATGGTACAGTCTCCACTTCTAATCCTCAAACAGCGATGCTCTTGCTTTTGTTTCTCATTAGTGAAAGGCTACAGGAGGAGTACAAGATTAATGACTGCAGCACTGCCTCACTCAGTACCTGCAGCAACAGCAGCTGTTACCTCGTACAAAACAATATTTTTCTCCTGGGTACTCCTTCTACCTCCACCAGCAACAGGGATAAGGACATTTACAGTTTTCCAAATTCCTTATCTTTATTTCTAGACATTCTTAGTGAATGTGTAAAGCACCACTCCTAGGCATGAAACCGAGAGAGAGGAAAAAACCCAACCACCTCCACAAATCTTAAAGATGCACTACAGCCAGATTTTATAGAAACAGCAAGGGGGGTATGGCAATAGGCCATCTCTTCCACAACCAGCTCTGACTCCCATCCAGACATATGCTTCGCAAAGAGTGAAACTGCCAAACAGGTATTGATAACAGAGGAATTATTTTTAAATACTTATTTTCATTTAAAAAGATGGATATCTGCAGCTGAAGAGAACCTGACCGTTAACGGGAACTTTAATGCAGCATCCACGCAGAAATAACCATTCCCCAGCACCGCAGAGATCAGACATGACAAAAAATAGCTTGACTCATCCAGGCAGTAATTCAAAGCAGCAAAATATATCTAATCCTACCCAAAACCCCATCATGCATTTTCCACGTGGAAAGTAGACGGCTCCCACAGAGAATATCTTGTAGTCCTAAGCACTTCTGAAGTTGCACTAGAAAAATCTCTCTTCCACTAAGTCACGCAATATTAATGGACACATTGCTACTTACTGCACACACATATCGTTTTGTACAGCTTGGTACATTTATGTTGTTGCTAGGGATACAATGCAGTGACCCTGACGTGAGGAAAGATTGAGCAATCTCTGTACACGCAGTGACCCCAGCAAAAGGGCTGGGAATGCCCACTATTTCCCAGGAGCAAAGGCTGCGCTGCCCATAGTCATCCTGCACCCTGCAAAGCATGCAGCTGATTTATAGCAATGGCTTGAGCGCAGACTGCTTCAGGTAAGGCTTGTTCCCATGGTGGAGTCCCAGCAGTGTCTGGTTCAGACTTCACTGAAGACGTAATCCTGTTCCAGTACCATCGGTCTCATTTTATGGCCTTGGGTGAAGCACCAGGCTGGCGCTAAGCGTGTGCGTGTAACTCTGACTACTGTCCATCACTCAGCATCCAGAAGAGATGGGAACAACTCACCCACTCCTCATTGGCCTGATGTTTCTAGCAGTCAACAGACTCTCTGCTAACTGGAAAGAAAGGCCTGTGCAGTTCTGAAGCGAGAGGATCTCTCACATCATAAACACAAAGTTGTGAATGTCCTTTTACTAGAAGGTACTTTTCATTTAAATTAGCGACGGGTGAAATAGGTTGGACATAATAAAGCCTGATCCAGACTTCCTCTGAAGTCTTGAGATGGCCTTAGCAGAGAATTAGATATAATGGACATGTTAAAATAACTAGATCTCATCTAAAAACATCAAAGAAACGGAAACACCACAGGCCACATTTAAAAAAACCTGGCTGCCTGAACAGTGAGAGGAAAACTGTGTAAGCACCACCTCATATACCAAATATGCACGGATGTGTGCGAAAAAGGATACTCATGTACTCCACAGCCATTTCTCCTCAGGCAGTTGTCCATTCCCTTAGAAAAACCCAGTCTTGTACAGACAGAAAGTATTAAAAGCCATCCGTAAGGACATTTTTGTTACCTAACTTTGAAAACATATCCCCATCGATACACTCGGCAAGAAGAGGGTCGGTATGCTCTACCAACATGCAGAGCTCTTGCCAAGGTTAGTATTCAGGCTGGTTGAAATTTCCACACAAAGCTTGATTTTAAGCATATTCGTTTCTGAGTGCCCAAATGGAAACCCTGACTTTTAGTAGGGCAGGTTTTCAGTACTCTCTTTTTCAAAAGAGCCCTTCAGGATGTCTCCTGCTAGACCTCTCCCTCAGGCATTGTAGGCAGTTTTGGAAAGGTAAAGCACGCTCCTCGATCAAGGGTTTTCTCTCTATCTTTTGTGAAAGGATCCACGGTCCTTTTTAGAGTGCTTCCTGGCAGAAGGCGTGTGGCAGTGAAGTTTCCAGGTATTACACAGAATTACTAAATAAAACCTCTTGCAAAAATTTCAGTCTGACAGCATCAGGGTCTAGGCTACAGCTGTGTCCATCCCAAGGACAGAGGAGAGATGCAAAAATTATTTTAGCGCGTTTTTCCACCCTGTTATCTTCCCACCATCCCCAGCTACCTCAGCATGAAGATAAATGTGCTCCGGGGAGCCTGAGATGGGCTGGCTGATGCCCACCCGGCCAGCCACCCCAGCCTACAGCCCTCACAGGGCCCCTGGGGACCTGCTGCCTGCCCTGGGCATGCAGCAAGGGAAAAATGGGTTGGGAGGATGGGTGTGAAGCTGGCTGAGCAGCCCAGAGGCTCCAGCCCAAGATTTTGCCAGTCAGCTTTATTGCAAACATTTGTAGTGTCCAAATGAGAACACTTCAAAACACTAGAGCTCACACTGCAGGCAATAACTGCAGAGTGCAGGGCTTATTTATTTATTTATTGTTATTTATTAACTGAAAATGAATCTGTTTCTACACTTTTTAAATTGGGAATGGGTGTGTGTCTGTGTTATAAAAATCGATTCCTTGCCCCGTGCGCTGGAAGGAGCTGTTTTTCCATCGGGGGAGGAAAGGAACGCGCTGAACAGGAGCACTGCACAGCCACGGCACCGGCTCCTGCAGGCTGTCTCCATCACAAGCTGATCTTTTTTAACACTCGTGCGTCACTTTTGGTGCTCGAGAAAGTGAGGAGCAAGTAGCACAGATGTGTTGTCCAAGCCTCCCTGCACAGCTCTGCCAGCACAGTGCATCTTAGCCATGTCCTGCAATAACCTTGTTATCCCAGTCCTTGGGAAGAGATTTTTGTAATTTTCCCATGATACGGTTTCTTGTATAGACTTTTCTGTAGCCTGTCTCACCAAAGCACAGCCAGGGTCTCCAATCACTGAGCCATTCCTCCTCTCCATGGTGTCCGTCAGACTGAGCAGTGGTATTATTTCTATTTTTCAGACGCAGAGAGAGGCCCCAGCATGAGCTCCAGGGTCACCGCAGGAACCTGGACAAAACTGGGAAGAAGTGGGCTCTGGGTGCAGGCAGGAGGGCACGTGAGAGGATCCTGGTGCTGTGTCAGGACGCACCAAGGTTGACCTGGAGCTGCCAGCACCACAGCTTCACAAAAGCCATGGGGGTGAAAGCTAGCACATCCCAAACCCTGACAAGTAGAAGGAGAGGCAGCTGCTTTGGTTGGTCCATTTTCAAATCCTATGGGCTTGAAATATCTGAGAGGTCAGTGCTCTGTAGAGGGAATATCTGGCAACATCAGCTTTCAGCAGCACTGACACCTGGCTGAAAAATGATGTCTCGAAAGTACTAAACATCTGCAAAATTCTGAGGTTCTGCTGTTGTTTTTGCTAGGCACAAGCAAAATGTTCCACATTTGTCAAATTTCTGTTCTCTTTGAAATACTGCAATTTTTGCATGCAGCAGTATCATCCATGAACTTTCAGAACAGCAGCTAAAGATAAATTTAAGAAAATAGCCCAAGTATTGGGGAGTGGGGGTGTGCGTCTCTAAAAACCAAGGCTCCAACTCTGATCTAAACCAGACTGTTTCTCCTTTCCCCCACCCCCTTCTTATTTGGAAGAGAAGAGGAAGGGAAAAGACTCCATCAGTCTCTGAGTCTGTAAACCTTTCCCCTCCCTAATATCCGAGACAAGACTTAAAGAAGAACCAGTCTGGAACAGAACATGAAAAACCTTCTGAAAAATGACTAGAGGCCTAATGCTGTCACTGTCCCATGTTTATTTTTCTTTCTTTGATGTCTGATGTCAAAGAGAAAATAATGTCATCTGCTGGAAACTCAAACATGTTTGCATTTTGAGGTAATTAGAATTAATGTTGGAGGGCAAAACTAACACCGAGCCACTCCAGTCTTTCCCATGTGAGGAAAACATTCCGTAATGACTTACATTTAATCTAGGAGCTGGCAGGCAGTCAGAAGCAGCCCGGATTCAGGCAACAGGGTAATATTTCAAAAAACATTTTCTTAAAAAAATTATTAAAATGAAACAAAATAAGCTATCTATATGTGCTCTGATTTATAAATGATGGCAGCCTAATTGTGCTGCTCCAGTTCCAGAAGGGCGTAACACCACTGAAACTCAATGGCTGACAAAGGTGTAAATCAGGGAGTAATGGCAGCCCTGGTTCAAGACCACCACTGCTTCCTAAGTACTCAGCACCCACAATTGCAGCCAGATTTTCTAAAGAGCTCAAGCCTCCATTCACATCCAAACAAGGGCCAGATTTCTGTAAGTGCTTAGCACGCAGTCTCTCCCCATTGTGGCATTAATGGCAACATGCTGAGCTTTTTCGGAAAATTGGTCATACATGTTTGTTTTGGACCAGATCTTGTCACCCTTATACATGTTGTGTAGCATCTTACTCAGTGAAGAATCCTACTGAGCAGTGCCTCTTTGTGTGAGCATTTCTGCAAAAGGACTGTCCCTTAAAAGACAAAGACAAGCCATGCTGCTCAGTGCCCGGCTGGACAAGTATCAGACACTATGGTTATTACTGAGCTATGCAAAACTGACCCAAATATCATCAGTCTGAACTGAGTAGGCATGGGTTAAAGCTTGGCTCATGAGAAACTGGGTTTGGTCCTCACAGGGCAAAAAGAACAAAAAAAAAAGGGTATTTCTGGACTGAGGACTTGCATTTGAATTACTCAGCCATCCTCAGGGGTTAAAAATAGAAAAGCAACCTTTTCCAGTTCAAAGAAAATAAATGGCTATACTTATCTGTGTGGGTAATTAAAAACAGATGAACTCCAAGAGCTGAAACCTTCCACACAGCTAGCCCTCACTGAGGAGTAGCTTCCTAGTAACTTTTGACATATTAGAAAATATTACATTATTAAGGAATGATCTGGGTTAAGTGTAATGCAGATCGTTGCTACATTTAAAAGCAGAATACTGGTGATAGAACTATGGAACAGATTAAGACATTTAAAACAAAAAACGCTTTTCCTTTCACATGGGTCGATTGTGACTCTGTTGAGGTCAACTGTAGTTAAGAGCAGAACAAGTGCTGTGTTTTCCCTTCTGCAACGCTGCAGAGGTGTGTGTCCTGGCCCTTGGCAACCCAAATGACTACGAGTATGGCTAATGCGCTCACATGATGTGCCTTGTGCTGTACTTATGCCTCGTCAGTTCCCCAGGACCCACGAGGGCTTCACTGGTTGAACTATCATTTTCCCTTTTTCATGAACTGTCAATGAGTTTCTCTTCTGCCTTTTCTGACAGGTCATGTGGTCCAACAGATACACATGAAAGAGAAATGACACAGGGCTGTTTCTGTTGGCTGGCCTAAGCCTGACTCAGCGAACTTGTGAAGAATGACTGAGGAAGGGACAGCGTGGCAGAGGAGTTACTCTCATGCTGCAGCTTCCTCTGGTGTCTGTGGTCACGTCATGTCTCTCCTCAAACTTCTCATCTGCGCAGCTGAAGCCCTGATCTTACACCAGCACAGTTCAGTAGAGTTACTCTTGCTCAGTGCCACTACCGTGGCATGGCGAGTTGTTGTGGGTGTAGTTGGGTATCACATGCTGTCATCCTCCAGAACACCTTGCCGGCCCTCCCACCGTGCTGTCCCAGTGCATCCTTCTATTGACTTCTACTTGATAGCCAGCTAGCAACTGCAAAGCCAGCAGATCAGCTGAAAGAAGCAGCAGTGTCTTGCTGCGCAAAGGACAGCATTTAAAAGGCAAATTTTCTTCATGTTTCATCAAAGCAGCCTATAGGAAAATTAAATCCCAAACTTTGATTTTTATCCAGATCATCGGTCTTCTTAAGCCTGCAAAGCTGAAAGTAGATACCTCTTATATTTGCACCATATTTTCTTTATTTAGCTGTGGCCAAAAAAGTAAAACAATAGCATGCTGTCCTTTTCAAATTTACATTGGCCCATACAGACAGCTCCAAAGACAATTTCCCTCATCTGCAACTGCCTCCCAGGCCTGGACTTAACCAGGCCCTTTCCCATGTTGACAAGACGAAAGCACCTCAAACAACTGTAGAAGGCGTATTCCTGTGAATGCCAAGGCCATACAAATTTCTAGGTCCTGAGAGCTGCCTACACATCATATGTGCTCCAGCCACAGCCAAGCAGAAGGATAGAAGAGGAGGAAGGCCATGGAATGAATATCTTGCTGTTTTCTTCAGTCCTGGCCTTCTCTGCTGCTTCCCATCTTCCCTGCCCTGTTCATCTTCCCCCATTTTCCTCCCTGTTCTTCCAAATGCAGGGTTGCTCACCGGGCACACAAGCGACCTGCTGCTCAGGATCTGTTTATGCAGCTATGGGAAGAACTGAGTGCTGACCAGGAGCTGAGTGGGAATTGCCTATACGTGTTAAACCAAGCTGGGAGCTCTTCTTTTAGAAGATTTGCCCGTTGACTCCAGCCACCCATTCTCAGGAAAAGCTGATGACTAGTGGTAGGAAACAGATTGGCAGGAAGCAAGTTCTCACACAGAGGAAAGGCAGCACAGCTCCAAATCTCTAGGTCCTTTTATCTGCAAATAAATGTTTCCCTCAGCCTGCTTTCTTTTCTAAGAACGGTGCTGCTATCACAGTCTGCCTGCTGCTTAGTGATCCTCTCTCCCTTGCTTGCACCTCCCCATCTTCTCCATTGCTTCTCTCTTTTGCTTTATTTCTTCTATTCCGTGTGGTTTTGGTTCCCCAGCTCCACTTCATTTGCAGCAGCTGGGGTTTGCACAGCAAGGGTACAGTGAGATTAACCAGGTTTCAAAAGTTTGCCTTTGCTGTGCACACATGCTCTGTTTTCTTCCCTCCACTCCCAGTGAAGAAAAATGTGTCCAAAACTGCTGTGAAGTTCCTCAGTGAAGAGCTGGCACAAAGCTCCCCAGTCAGAGCAGTGCCATGCCTTTGTCTTGCACAGGAACCCACACACAGCTTACAACAAACAGAATGGCAACTGTTAATAAGAATAAAAAATGTCTCCCCACACAACATGCTACCACTTCAGTTAAAGGGGAAAAAAAAAAAAAAAGAAAGTAAAAGATATATCACACAGATCACAAGTCTTTTATTGCATAATGCAGATATATTGTACCCAAAACTCATTTCACTTCATTTAGTGTGAAGCTGTGGTAAGTCCATTAAAGCTGAAGGAGCTGCATCTGCTTAGAACTGGCACAGGACAGATCACAATCAGGTCCATCACATCCACTGCTATAATATCATCACCTTCCATATGGTGCTGCCACTAGTCCGTATGCTGAACTGAGTGCTGCCTAAAATCTGTTCATCCCAAAAGCTGAATTCAGATTAGCCTCTCTTATACCAAGAGAAGAACCTCCCCCCTGACCCACAAAGACGTCACAGGGCTGTTTAAAAGTTCCAGTGCATTATGGAGGATTCACCACCCATCCTTACCTACTTCTGAACACAGATACCCCAATCGGGCTCTCTGGCAAAGAGCAGAGCTGATTTTCCTTTGTAGAGTCTATGTAGCCTGAGCCCTTTGTTAGCTGTACACTGCAAATATGGACTTCACTCGATTGTTAACTCACTCCTCGCTTTCCTGAGGATTCGTTGCCATCCAGGGGGACCTGGACAGG
>NW_010242989.1:0-11572 GCF_000690775.1 Eurypyga helias | reverse complement strand
ATATTTTTAATTTATTAAATAAAATCTAAGACTTTCAACTCACCATTTTTATTGGGAAAATCTAACCAAATGTAAACATTTATTGTCATAATACACTTTTGTTTCCTCCATTTGGTCCAATCTAAACAGAAGTGATTGTAATCGTCCGTGCTTCTCACATCCATGATAAACTGTTAGCAGGTGTTATACAAAAATAGTGCCATCAGTCATGGAGTGGGTAAGATCTGGCTTCTCCAGAGATTACACTGTTTGTCTCTCCTCCCACTGCGTAGCCCTTGGTGAACACCAAGCTGACTGTGAGCCAGCAATGCTCCCTTGCAGCAAAGAAGGTTAGCAGCATCCTGGATTGCATTAGGAAGAACATCATCGAGTCAATGGAAGGGATCTTTCCCCTCTACTCAGCATTGGTAAGGCTGCATCTGGAGTGCTGTGTCCAAGAAAAACATGGACTTACTGAAGCAAGTCCAGCTAAGGGCCACGAAGGTCATAAAAGGCCTGGACAATCTATCATAGCGAGGCTAAGAGAGTTGGGACTTTGTGGCCTGGGGAAGGCTCAGGGGGGACCTCATCAATGTGTACAAACATCTGATGAGGGGGAATAAAGAAGTGGGAGTCAGACTCCTCTCACTGGTGCCCAGCAACAAGATAAGAGGCAATAGGCACAAGCTGAAATACAGGAAACTATTTAAACATAAAAAAAATATTTTTTTACTGTGAGGGTGATGAAATACAGAAATCAGTTTCCCAGATGATTTATGGAGTCTCTATCCTTGAAGATGTCCCAATTCAACTGCACATTGTTCTCAGCAGCCTGCTCTGGGAGGTAGAATAGATGATCTCCAGAGGTTCCTTCTGCACTCATTGGTTCTGTATGGTGCTGCCAGAGAAGACTGGAAAGGGCAACAAGCAGGGGTAATTTATAAATCGGGATTCATGTGGAGTCTGCCTCTCAATTTTATGATGTTTTTGTCTGGACCCCTGTTGTAGGTTAATCCCAGCTATCAATTAAGTACCACACAGCTGCTCACTCACCTCTCCCCTCCTCCAGTGGAGGAGGAGAATTGGAGCAAAAGACAAGGAAACTTGTGGGTTGAGATAAGACCAATTTAATAATTTAATATAAATTAATAAAATTGTCATACTAATAATACTAAAAATAGCAATAATACTAATATTAATAATACAAATATTACTCCTAATAACATGTAATGAAAATTACACTACTGCTAATAATGATAATATGTAATCAAAATAATGGAACATATTGATATGAAACAAATGATGCTATTGCTCACCACCTGCTTACCAATGGCCACCCAGGTACTGAGTAGTCAGAGGCAGAGCTGGCAAGCCCCAGAGCCAGAAGCCCAAGAGAGATCGCACCAGTCAGAGCAAGCCCCAACGGGTGAGACAGCAACCAAGAAAGCCATCCAACCACCAACATGGCCCTGCCCCAACCCCAGCTTATATACTGAGCATGGCATTTTATTATAGAATCATAGAATGGTTTGGGCTGGATGGGAGGTTAAAGATCATCTAGTTCCAATCCCCCTGCCATGGGCAGGGACACCTTCCACTGGACCAGGTTGCTCAAAGCCTCATCCAGCCTGGCCTTGAAGACATCCAGGGATGGGGCATCCACAGCTTCTCTGGGCAACCTGTTCCAGTGCCTCACCACCCTCTCCATGAAGAATTTCTTCCTGATGTCCAATCTAAATCTCCCTGCTTTCAATTCATGGAATCAAACACCCCTTTCATCAGTTTGGGTCAGCTGCCCAGACTGTGTCCTCTCCCAGCTTTTTGTAGCAAAAAAGTTGGCAACACAGGTGCAGTCAAAGTCCTTGACTTGATATAAACATTCCTTAGTAACAACTTAAAACACCAGTGTTATCAGTACTCTTCTCAGCAAAAATCCAAAACATAACCTCGCACAAATCCAAAACAGCCTCATACAACATACTGTGAAGAAAATAAATTCTGCCTCAACTAAAACCAGCACAGTAGCACACTACTCACCATATTCTGAAATCAAAAAAGTAGCAAGAAATAATATTACAAGATAACAGCTTATTTCTAATAGTGGTCAACAGAGAGTTTTATTTCAAGTGTCAGACTTGCCAGAGCTTTTACCTTTTTCACAATGTTAATAAAACAGAAGCTACTGCTGGGAAAGTAAACTGTTTCATACCTGTAAATTCAACAGAGGGACATATGCGTACAGTCAGATAACTTTGGGCAGAAATAGTGGCACATGAACTGGTATAGAGCACATATTTTGAGAAGGTGGGAGAAAAAGTTTGAATCCAACAGACCTTAGCCTTGTGGAAACATTGAACACTATTGTATGAAGCAAGACTTTATAGGATTGCTGTGTAGAATATATGGGAATTCTCTGTATCTGGGTAGTAGAAACAGTTTATTCCTAATTATATCATAAGCACTATTAATAAAGATGAGGGGGTTTGTGTGATGCCATAATGTGTTCATTTCATACGTTGTCTGTATATCCAAGCCAAAACATGAACTGACATTTTGTAAGATGTTGTTGTAGAATTTTTTTCAGTATAAATAAAACATACCACAATTCATAATAGATGAGTATGAGGATTTTGTTATTTTGAAAAGTTTATATTTTGATAGTTGAGAATAACGTAGGAGTATATAACAAGGACACAGAAGACTCCATCAATTAAGGATTTTTTTTAAATGTACATATGTAATGTTGATTATGGGAGAGTATATTAATAATTTATTTTTTACATTTTAAGGTTTATTAATGATGATCACAAGTCCTGAAAATCAAGGAGAAGTTCTACAATGTAACATTTGCAGGGATCACTCCAAGGTAAAGGGTCACTTGCCCCTCTAAAGGAGGATGAATTCTAGCTTGATGTTTCCAATTTGCCTTGAATAATAGACTGAAAGTTTAGTATTGAAAATTATTTGTTGTTGGCTTAAGCAGCAGTGATGCTTATGGATGATAACTTCTGCTCCTCATGCTACATTATAGTAATTGTTGAACAGTTTAAAATTTTGTAGATAAACTTAATGGTATCAAGAAATGAACCGTGTAAATTTTTGCGATGTTATTTTTTGTGAAACAAATACATTTGATTGAAAAAGCAACATAAACCACAGAAACTCAGATTAAATAGAACCATCTCATACTGAGAAATGGCTGATAGGAATTTTTTCCTTTATGTTTTGCAGTTCTGCCTATTCTGACTACCAGTGTATCTTTAATTCCACATACCTTACCAAATTATGGAGTCCATATCAAATAAATTCTAGACTCAAGTAATTCCAAGTTTTACAATAATACTACAAAAGATGTAATGTAAACTTTTACAAACTCCCAAAATAATCTTAGTTTTGGTCATATCTACTTTCAGTAGACACTGCTTTTATGGGTATATTAACCTAGTCAAATAAATAATCTCCATCTCACAAAGGTATCTTCAATATCAACCATTATAATATTATTAAATACAACAATAAAAACATGATTGTTTGGAGTATCATTTAAAGTACACATGCCTTAATATTGTGCAGAAGACTGGTGTATTATACTTGCAATTTAACTCTCATGTTGCATTAGAAAACTTGAATGTTTTGGTTAGCTACAACATAATCTCAGTGTTTTCAGCACAGTAACAAATTGTTCTTTGCAAATCTGACTTAATCTACACCTAGATGATCCTACACTCTGTTATTAGGACTGGTTATTGATTCTCTTATTAAATTTCTGCCAATAAAAGCATTTTTAAAGAACTGTATGTATGAATGTATGCATTTAAAACATTGTTGATTCCTATTTTCAGTATTTAGTGAAACAGATGGAGGTGGCTTGCTTGCTAAATGTTTTAGTTAATCATTTTCTGTAATTAAATGATCTCTGATGATTCAGGAAATGAAGATGTGTAATAAACTTAAGGAAATTGAACAGTCAATAACTGGAATAGATGACAGTAGTTAACTACCATATGGGGAGTTAAAAATTCCCGTGCGTTATCTAATAGTGTGCCTCTCCAGCCTCTGTCTCTTCTAATATAGTGAGCCTCTACAATGTGTTGAGGATGAATAGACCCATAAAAGTAACAACACTTTAGATGTCTCTAGTCCAAGGTAAGCTAAAGCAGATTTAGAATGGCACTATAACTGTAGAATTTTTCTGCTATTATCAGACCCTTCCCAGCATACACTATTTATAAGCATAGGTAATGAGGGGCTTTACTAGGAACATTCCCATCCTAAATTGCTGTCACCATCCACACCCCTCCCTCAGAAAAGGGGAGGGCTACTGAAGCGCTGTCCTGCAGGATTTCCTGTGGACCATGTATAGTATGGATGGAATTGGAAGAAGTTGAAAGAATAACATCAATGGAACACAAGGCATGTACTCCAGGTCTTCTGGTCATTTCTACAAAATTTTATCAACCAAACAAATGTTAATGGTTGGAAGGAACACACTTTAGTCAAGGAGCTCTTTAGTAATAAAATGTCACATAATTTCTTATACATGCTATTCCAGACTTCAGCCTGGGACCAGTCCCATTTTATCATGATTTCTACTTTAGAAAATAACAATACAAATTTGAACAGGCACTTGTGTTCACATGTTCTTTATGCTAATTACTCCTTAGTGTTTTGTGCAGTTGCTTGACATTAAAACAAATTGTTTCATTCCTAATATAATGCATTTGTGGTAGGACTAATACTAAGCTTTACATAGGCTATTCCAACTTTGCAGTATTAAGGAAAGCTTATGAAAATCATCTCATTTTAATTCCCCTAAATTTTAAAATTCTAATATTCTCTAGACAATATTGGCTTTGCCAGCTCTTTCCTTTCTTTATGCTTTGAGAATATCTACCTGTTAAAGAAGATAAAAAAAAATATAATTGTTAACAATGTCAAATATTGTCATTTATGTGAATAATATTTACTATACAAAACTGAACAAAATGTGAATGAACTAAAGAAATGCATGCCTGGTAACAAACAGAAGAAGAGGGATATGAAGTTCACTGTGATCTTTTCCATAGCTAAATTCTGTTGTTTAAGTAATCCTTTGTTTAAGCAACTCATTCATCTAATGATTATACATGCCTAAAAGACACACCTACACTGCCTCAGGAATTTGAGAGTTCCTGAATAATACAGAAACCTTCCTAGAGCTCAGAAGATGCCCTATACTTTCCTGAATATCACACAGTTTTGCCAGCTTACATGTTCACAGGAGGCACAACATGAATTCAATAGCCAGTTATAAAATTGCCAGAGGAATATCTTCCACTCGAGAGTGTCAATTCATTAAATAATATTCGTTCTTAAGATCTAGACAGGATGTTTCAGGATCAACCAAAATAATAAAAATATAATTGGTTTGTTTTGTAGACCAGTTTCTTGTGGAAACATAGAAATGTAAGAAATGTGGAAATGTAAGGAATTTCAGTATTTCAAAACCTACTTTGATCCAACTGGACACAGAAAGACATCTTGAAACACTGAATTTTTTTATAATTCCACAGTTCAAATACCCTTAATAGGTAGAAAAATAACCAAGAGTCATAACTCAACCCTAATACCCTCTTTCCCCCATTGTCTATCAAAATACATTCAGAGAATATATCCCGTGTATACATATTCCTTCTGAAGAAAGGCCATTAACTATGTGGCGAGCTAATTCATGAATGTTTAATCTGGCCTTATGAGCAATTAATTCCTTTCAATAGTTATAAATTTTTGTGACAAATATATTTCTGACAAAATTTGTATACCTTTTTTTTTTTTATCATTGCAGTGTAACTGCTAACAGAAATGTACAGGCTATGGCCTCTTTAGCTTCTACAGTTAGACCTGAAGGGATCTGGTAGTAATTTGGGTTCATTTTGGATATCCTGTTAAGGGATTAGAAATTTATAAAATCACCAGTTGCCTTGCTGCTTTTATGTCCTCTTCATAAAAGTTTTCAAAAATTAGAAGAATAGTATATTTGTTATTACTGGCACTGTTAAAGATAATAGCAATTAACATTAGCTATTTAACTCTTATAAAGCATGCAAACCACAATATGCTTATAATGTACAGCACTTTAAACATATGTTTATTGTCATACAATGCCACCTAATCACCTTTAGGAGATCACTGGCACAGAATGCCAAGATTACACAGCCATGCTTCCAAATTGGGCCTAAGTTGTTTAAATTTGTCTACACCTTTAGCAAATGTTGTGATTTGAAAACTCTTCAAGTATTACACAGTGTAAAGGCTCATATTCAAGAAGAGGACATTGATTCTGCGTGACCAACCTGTGTCTGGAACAGCTTATAAATACAAAATAAATTTATTTTACAAAGGACACAAAAAAATCACTAAAAATGAGTGCCCAATGGGTACATTCACTTCACAATTTTATTCCTATATAAAAAGCTGCAATTAATTACAAACCAGTTTTTATGTAGTTTTTGCTTTCTTTAAATGTGGACTGAATTCTCCCCATAAACTAATGAACTGAAGTGAAGCCAAATAGAGACCAGCTGGCTGAATTGCTAAGTAATTTTATCCACATGATTGACTTTATGATCCTTTCACTACAGTAACTAGTCTTTATTCTCACAATCAGCATCAACCATAATTCCAAGAGGGAAAGATGATTAAAAATCTAGAGAATAGAGAGGAGAGGTTTGTTTGATGTGGTACAGTGCATTCTTGCACACACTTCTTCTGTATAATAGGTGCTGAATTACAGGTCTTTATAGCCTCCAAAGTAGCACAGTGAATAGCTGCCTCAAAGACATAATAGGCAACCAATGCCTAAATAATCATTACAGATACTCCATTAACAGCATCTAACTGTGTGGCTTTTAACCATACAAATTGTTTTTTGACAGCTTGTAACCTTTCCAAACAGTTTCCTTTGGGCATTACACCACATTCAGATCTGATTTTAACTTTTGCTTTGTCTATAATTTATTACTTTCTTTGAAGGCACATAATGTATTTCAGTGGAATGGATAAATTCAAATAAAAGATAAAAAAAATCAATTGCTTTTGTTAATCTATGAAATCCTTGCTCTCTGGGAGATAACTAAAATCTGATGAAACATAACAGGGGGAAAAAGGCTAAATGGTCTAGAATTCCTGAGGGTATCTATTTTACAACAAGCAATATTTTTTTCCTCAAATTATTTAAAATAGGGCATAACCAACTGAAGAAAGAATAAAAGTAAAAACATATATAAATAAAATATAAATCCTTTAAGACTGCTCCTAAGAGCCACAGATTTTACATAACATAATAAATAACATGTTATAAAAGAGTTAATGATGTATTGCAATGGGATAAAGAGCTAAGATGTACAGTAGCATCTTTTTTCCAAAGAGAGCCCATAATTACAAATCAGTAAAGACACATGACTTATGAAGAGCTAGAGGGCAAGCATGTTTTTCAGAAACCAGCGGAAATGTGTGAAATTAATGTGGGGGATGATGTAACAGTATTAGGTGATCCGTATTGGCTGTCACAGCCATTATCTCACTTCTAGGGAAACAATTTCCAGGAATAATGTCCAATAAATCAACATGTAGTAGTAATCAGCATCGGAATACCGTAATTCTGGCAGTCAAAATTTCTCATTTCTTTAAAGACATTCAACTATTTTTCAGCAGATTCAAGTCTTTTTCACATAGTTTTCAAGTCTATGTAAAAGGTAAACATGCCTGTCCAGTAGATGGAAAAGTGATTTCAAACAACGTAAGCATCCATTGCTCGCAAAGGTTATTCAGTGGCTAGTCAGATCAAAATTAACCATCATCATCCAGAGAAGTACAAATCAGATGGCCACCAAAATCTACTTCGAATCAACTGCACAAGTTCTTTCCCATCTCCTGAATCTTAAAAAGGGTCACTAAATTTAGTACAGTTTTCATAAATGACATGGAAGGTAGAGTAAATCTTTAAATAAAATGTGGAAATATCCCTCTCAGTATGAATCTAATTCATCATGCTGAAGTCAGTGAAGGTACATCAGCATAAAATTAGAATAAGGCAGTTATGAATCAAGCAGATTCATGTCTAACTTGCATCTTACAACTGAGTTATACTACAGCTTGTATATTTGAGTAGCTGAATAAATAATGGCATATTTCTTGGTTACATATAAGATAATCAATAAACACATTTTCAGAATAGATGTTGATAGGGAAAAGAGGTGCCAATAGAAGAAATTATAATAAAAGGGCTACATATGAGAAAAATTATGACAAAATCTCAGGTATTCTGTCATTTTCTGAGCAGCATTCAGTGTTTTACTAATGCTCCAGTCCCTTTTCTTGTGTTTTATTTTGTGCTGTGTTTGTTGGCTTTCTTTTTATTTTTATAATTTCTTATCAAAGCATTAGTTGCAAATTTGGCATTGAAAGTAAAAAATCAGTCAGACTATTCTGACACTTTCTGAAAGACTCTAACCTTTATTTTTGCTTAATTAATAGGTATTTAATATCTCAACATGCCCAGTACACAGCTACCACAAGTATCACAGGCCAAGCAGTAAACCGAGTTCTCTGTTATTTGTTCAGTCAGTGTCAAACTGATGAAAACAACAAAAATATCCCCATCTTAGTCATCTTAAACTTTGGAATCAGTAAAACCTGATTTATTTAATTACATAAGACAGTTCTAATGACTGTGGAACTGTTCTAATTGACTTGTGTGCCAATTTGGATTACTGTGTTATATACCATTTATCATTATCACCAACAGTAGTTAAGGACGTTGCACAGTTTTCAGTGTAACACTATTATCCTCTTTCAAACATTTCTTCTTCTAGTCTTTTCCCAATCTTTCAATCTCGGCATGGAAGCACACCTAACTGTGTGCATGTTTACTCCAAGGTACACTGCAGTGATGTAATCTGGCTGAGATGCAACAAAGTTGAAGAAAAGAAAGGCCAAGTCAATCAATATTCTAGCAGATCAAAATTAATAGAAGCAGTGTTCTGAGATGCTACAATATAAATGCATTGCAGTTGCATTGTATCAAGCAGTCAGAGGGAAATGAAAATGACCAATTGAGGATATGTATGTAAAAGAAAGGGCGCAGGGGGAACTAGGAAACTCTGAGAGTGCCCTTAATTTACTGCTTCTATCTTCATCTGGTTCAGATACAATCAGCTGTTTTTCTTCAAAAAACAAGGGCCAATCTGTTGATAGTTATGCAGTCAGATGTTATGAGAACGGGCAAAACTGTTATCCATATTTTCTGGCAACAACAATAAAAAAATTTCTTGTTTGTCCCAACTGTGCTATAAGTGTATCCCTTCAAATTGTAACAAATTATTTAAGCCCATTATTTTCTATTCTTACTATTTAAGAAAGTGAGGCCTATATTGTGGTCAGGCATGGTTGAATACAAATGTATGTAGATTTGCACATATGCAAATAAGGCTATATAAATATGTAAGAGGTTAGGACTGGATGATAACAGGAAAATTCATATTGGAAGGGGTATGAATCCAACCTTGTGCACAAAGAAAGGACCAGCTATTAGATTAGACCACATTTTTCCAGTCAGGTCTTGAAAATTTTCAAAGGAGGCAACATAACCATCCTGTGCAACCTGCTACACTGCTTGACTGTCTTTGTGGTGAAAAAGTTTCTCTTTATAACCAGTCTGAATATTTCTTGTTTCAATTTATGCCTGTTGTCTCTCATTTTTCCACCACATACCACTGAAGAGGCTGGTTCCTTGTCTTGGTAACAATCCCATAGGTAGTGTCAGGCTGCTGTTAGGTCCTTGGAGTCATCTCTTCTCCCAGCTGAGGAAATCCAGTTCCCTGAGCCTCTTATCAGAGGTAAGGTACCCCAGCCCCCAGACATATAGGTGGTTCTCTGCTGAATTTGCTCTTGCTCTTTGCCTTTCCTGTACTGAGGAGCAGAGGTTGTCCGGAACTGAGCACAGGATCTATATATGGTCCAACAAGTGTTCTGAGTAGAGGTCCAAAATCACGTCCTTCAAGCTCCTGGTGCTGCTTTTTTGAATACAGACTTGAGTGCTGTTAGCTTTCTCTGCTCTCAGAGCATGCTATTACTTCATGTGCAGCTTGCTGCTCACACCCTGCCAGGACCCCAGATCCTCTTCTACAGAACTGCTCCCCAGTCAGTCTGTCCAACTCTGCATCACTGCAGAACTTAGTATTTGTCCTTGTTATTGTCAGCCTATTCCTTCAGTCTTTGTAGGTCCTTCTGGATGGAAGGATTCCCCTTGACTTTAATAACCAGTTCCCCAATTTAGGGTAACCTGCAGACATGATGTCAGTGTGCACCATCTGCCACAGGTCAATGGTAAAGATGTTAAAGAGGATGGGTCCTAGTGTAGATCCCTGAAGTACTCCCCTTGTCACAGGCAACCAGGAAGACTACAACCAAGATACTACCACTCCCATACCTAATCATCCAACCAGTATTTCAGTCATTTGGTTGTTCACTCATCCAGACTGTAACATCATAATGTAAGTACAAGAATATTGTGAGACAGCATCAAAAGCCTTGCTAAATTCAAGGTCAATACTATTTGCTTCTCTCCTCTTTGTAAAGTCATGCTGTTAGTTACCTTCTTCATGTGTCCAGAAGCATTCTTCAGGAGGCATCATGATTTTATTGTGCATCAACGTTAGGCTGACTGCTCTGTAGCGCCTCAAGCTGCAGAGTTAGTGTTCTTTGACTATGGGTGCAACATTTGCCTTCTTCCAGTTGTCAAGGTCCTCCCTAGATTTCCACAACTTTTCAAAAATGATAAAGAGTGGCCTTGCAAAGACATCAGACAGGTCTCTCAGAACCCTTAGATGCAGCTTCTCAGGTCCCATGGACTTGTAAGTGTGATGTTCTCTGAAATAGTTCCTGAGTTAACTGTCATACACCATTGGCAGTTCATCTCTTTCTCAACCACTTTTACTAAACATAGTTACTTGAGAAACCTTGATCATGAAGACTGAAGCAAAGAAGACACTGAATAACTTGGACTTTTCTTTGTTGTCATTGGATAACCTGTCCCATTCAGCAGCAGGTCCACATTTTCCTTGTATAGACTTTTACTACGAAAGTAGTAAACATGTTGATCCTCATCCATTGACAACAATCATCAGAGACTAAGCAGTGTAAAAATATCCTTTCTTCCTTCAAACATGCAATGGCTTGACAAACAGTTACAAAAAAAATCTTCCTCATGTTGAGTAGCCCTAGGGAAGTATTGCCCAATGTTAAATTTCTACTCTTGAGGTAGTGTATTGTGTGGACACTAATAGGCATGAGTTGGCACAATCTGGATTAATCTCTGTATCTAAACTGAAGTACTTTGATGGTAATGATGGATCTTGGAATTATTGAATTATGGCTTAAAGAAATCTGAAAACTGCTAGAAGACTGCTTAACCAGAGTCCAATTATCTCCAAACCACTAAGACTTCGTTTAATTTATTTTTTAAAAATTTACTGATGGTACCTCTCCAATCTGTTCCAATGCTTAGCTACCCTTATTATACACAAGGTTTTCTTATAGAATCACAGAATGGTTT
>NW_010242988.1:0-6021 GCF_000690775.1 Eurypyga helias | reverse complement strand
ACCATTCTATGATTCTATGTTAAGGCAATCACTGTGTTTTAACAGAATTTCACACCAGTTTGGCTAAGACACTGACATTGCCTGCCTGGTGTCAGAGCTGGCTAGCTAGCTCTAATTAAATGAATGCTTGGGAAGGGAGCAGCAGATAGGCACTCCTTCTCCATAGAGTGTTAAGTGAACACTGAGCTTTGTGGAGCCACAAGCAGCTTTCACTGCTGCTGACACTTTTATGCTCACAATTGATAGGAAAACTGTATCATACTGGCCCTATGTGCTTCCTTCCGTACACAACAGAAGGCAAATGAAATATCTTGTTTTTGTGTTTACAATTCTAAGTGACCAGCTGCTTTGATTGATAGAGCATCTTCATGAGGAAGAACAGAATGAATGGGCTATGTGTAACTTTTGGTTTAGCTGCCTGTAACTGGTTTGGCCCTGCAACTGGGCAGTTTATTTTGTTTTGGAATGAATGTGAAGCCTGGTGCTGTTGCACCAGCGTAGTTCCTTTTCTTTGCATTATTTCTTCATTTAGGGCTACAGGAGGCCCGAAGGGGGGCAAGATGCAGCCAAATCTGTCATTAGCTGTAATCCATCTGGTACTGTCAGGAGTGAGATTTCTTAAGTATTAAGAGTAGGGTAAAGCAATGAAAGTTGTTGGACTTAGAGTATTCTCTGGCAAATAGCACAGTATTTCTTAGCTTTGTGAAACTGGTATATTAATGATAGCCCTATTCTTTGAGCTACTGTATTGTAAAAAGGGTGCTACTGTTTTGATGCTTAAATGATGAAATGCCTTGTGTTCTAAGCTGCATACAGCAATCCAAATTTTGTAATGTCTTTAAAAGACACTGGCTTTTAATATCAGTTAAGTTTGTAAATGCCTTTGAAGTAGACAAATAAGCTACAGAGAACATTTTAAACTCCTATGTACAAAACTGTAAAAAAAAAAAAAAAAAAAAATTAAAAATTACTTTCACAGAAAATATTTAGGTTGAAATGAACTGGAGGATTTCTAGGCCTACAACTGCAATGTGAGGTTCTAGGCATTTTCTTCTGCTTTCTTCAGATGTAGAGCTCTGGCACAGCTTGACTTCCCAGCCAGCTTGAATTTGTGTTTCATCCCTGATTGCTAGAGGCACTCCTGTATTAATTTGCTTCAGTCTGCTGTAATTTGTGGCAAGACATTTTTCATGTTAATGGCAGAAATGCAGTATAACATCAGATGAATGTGTTATGTGCTCAGTTCAAATAGTCTCATTTTATGTAGCTTGTAGGCAGTTATCTGAAATACACAGTTGTGATGTATAAATGACATTACTATTCCTTCCTGTTAAGGAGAGTAATGGTCCAACAGACTCCTATGCGGCTATATCCCAAGTAGATCGACTGCAGTCAGAACCGGAGAGTATTCGTAAATGGAGAGAGGAGCAAAAGGAGCGTCTGGAGCAACTTGGTAAGGAGGGCGTTTGCAGTAGTGCTCTTGCCTGTGAGTAACTTAGTGGCAGCTTCTTAACCAGCAGAATTTTCAACCGTGGCTTCTGGCTCCTTGCAATGTAATATGCTTCCTGAGTTTGAACAGCGAGCCCGGACGAGTCCTCCAGTAATCAGACTTAATACTGGTGCAGGGGTCAGCAAGCAAGTGTATCTCTGAACCTTAAAAATATTCTCATGGTCTGCCCTTTACTTACAAGTAACCTGACTGAAAATGAACAGCTTGTATCAGCAGCAAAGACTGAATAAATACTGCAGCCATCAGCACTTTTTTTTTTTTAAAGGATAAGGGTTGCTCATTTTGTAATTGCCATCTCTTGTCACACAGATCTTAATCTAACAGCTAAGTAATGGCCTAGTAACTAAACTAAATACAGGTACCAAATGCAGTGATACCTACCTGTAGCTTCTAAGAGCCTCAAACTGGTATGCTTTCCAATTACATTAGGGAGGAGGCTTTGCTGGAAACTTTTAGGACAGAACCTTCTGTACAATATGATTCTGGATAGAGCTGAGCCCGTTGCTCCTTGTCTGGGCTAGTTACAGCAGATGAGCTTGTCCTGAGTTGTAGGCTGGGTGTAAAAGCATACCGAGTGGCAGGCCCCCGTGCTTTGTCCGAGCACAGAGGCTTTACTGAGCTTTGTTCTATAGCACTAGCATGGCAAGGTGACTTTCTGTTTCTGAACAGTTTGCAGGCCAACAAACTTACCGAATCTGAATTAATCTACAAATGCCTATCCTAAATTGCCGTGTCCCGGTTATGCAGCACAGACATTCTGTTTAGGTGATCCTCTGAATGTTCATGATATTTAGAGCTGTCATGGCCTAAATCAGGAAATCTCCTAAACCCTTATGTGAGTAATCAAGCAACTGCCTGCACCAGAGTGTACTCTGAGTCATCTGCTGAAAAGTTAGGAAGATCCAACTGGAACCAACAAGACTGACAAATCAGTACTTAAATCTTCAGATGCAAACTCACGAAAGCAGGAAGCAGAATGGAGAGAGAAAGCAATAAAAGAGTTGGAGGAGTGGTATGCAAGGCAAGATGAAAAGCTCCAGAAAACAAAAGCCAGCAACAGGTAAGGTTTCTGCAGGCATCCAGAGTTATGGTATTGGATATGAAACTAATGGAGGAAGGAGGTTAGCATACTTCTAGTATGTTCTGGGGCACTAGTCCTTCAGATCATTTAAGTAACCTCTCCTAAGAAATGAGAGTCCCGTGGTAGACTGTCTGTTTTCTTAGAATCTAGATTAAATGTCCAAGAGTAGCAAGAGCAAGCATTAAGATAATGAACCACAATCACTGAAGACTTCAAAGTTTGAATGTGGCCAGAACAAGTTTTAGTCTATCCCCTTGTTTGCATGCTCCTAGCTACACAGATCTTCAGCGACTCTAACTACCTACCTGGAGACTAGCATCTTACTTTCTATCCTTAGAACACATGGAAGTGGCCTTCTAGTCAGTTTTTGCTACAAGTTATTTCATTAGATATCTTAAAGCCTTTGGTTGCTTCTTTTAGAAGTGTCTGAGAAATAACCTGACACAATTCTGCTAGTAAAGATTGAAAATGTTGACTGTGTCTGTGTTGGGTTTGAATTGTCTAATTATGGGCCCTGGCGCAGTAACTACTGACTTGGCTGCTAGTCTAGTAAGCTCTTACACTTCCTTAGAGGTTCTCTGTGGGATTTTGACTTCAAGCGAGGTAAAGGTAGACATGATAGTACTGACTTAATACCACCTACATACCTGCTTCTGACTGAGGGTTGCCAGTGTCATTCTGTCCAGGTAATCATCAGGGCTGCTTTATACTTTGGAAACCCACAGACTTAAGATGAACTGGGTTTTTTGAAACACCATTTTTTCTTACCAAAATGGCCACCAGGTTTGTCTTGAGTATGTAGAGTCCCTAACAGACTCTACTTCTTACTAAAGGAAGAAAGGAGGCCTACACTTCCTACAGAATTTTGGATTTGACCATTCCAGTCACTTAAGTACAGTCTTTTGGTTGGGCCAAGAGAGGGAAACAGGATTGACACTCTACTTGGTCGCCAGAGCTCATGATATCCCCATAGCTTTATTGTGCCCAGTGTGTGAGTGAGTCCAGGGTATGCATCCTCACCAGCTTGGTGAGATCTATCTCCTAATGGTAGTTTCTGTCTACTGGAAGTAGCCTAATGCTAACACTGGGACTCCAGTCCTCAACTAGCTGGTACCCAGCTTCTAGGATGTAGCAGAGGTTTTGTGTGGCCCGTGGGAGGCAGTGCCTTAATTGATACATTCCATGTGGTAGCTGCTTTTCTGTTCCAGTAAGTCTAGGTGATACAAGGTTAATGTGTTTGTTAATACAGCCTCTGGCTGTGTTCCCTACTTTTCATCCTTATCTCTTTTCTCCTGCCTGCTTGCCTGCCTGTTGGACTGCTTGTTACCTAGGGTGGCAGATGAAGCTTTCTACAAACAACCCTTCGCTGACGTGATTGGTTATGTGTATGTTGCTTAACTACTAATTTGGTTTGCTAGTCAACTAGGTAATGAGAAGGATCAGAAAGTGTGGAATGTCTCAAGGTGACTTCTGAGTATTTCAGGATAGTTTAGGCTACTATAAGCAAATAGCCTTCACATTTTGGACTGAATCTGAATTATTAAGTGCAGCTTTCCTGTAAGGATCCCATACACTGCACAACGTTCAGCATTGTCAGATTGTCCCATGGTATATATACCACCAGTATTGGTAACAACTTCAGTAGTCTTTAGATGCAGGGGTTTACAGGTGTTTGCAGGCCAGTGAACACTGACTGCACAGCAAGATGCTTTGCCTGGGTATGTGGGTTAGTGTCTGCAGTCTCACATGGGTGCTGTGTTTGGTCCTAGTCACTTCCACAGAGAAGCACAATGTTTAACTCTGCATTCTCTGTTACAGGCACTGAGCTCCTGATCTGTGCTCATTTGCCTACGTAATCAGAAAAATATTCAAGCACATAAAGCTCTGCCAGCCAAGAAAGGTAGAAAGGAATCACCTGCCATAAATCAGAGTAGAAGAGGTGCATGCATACAGAAATAGAATGCTGTGAGAGAAGGAATGAAAAGTATAAGAGGTTAGTATTAGAAAATCTGTGTTAGCTGCTGAGAGAACACTTAGGAGCCGCTGTGTGTAGACATTTTCACAAGCCTAATGAATCAATGAGAACACAGCCGTGACTTTTTCAAGCCCCACTGAGTATGCTAGTTTTCATGGGGTGGAAGGATGACAGTGTTCATTGGCTTGTTCATGTATTTTAATTTCTTCCCTTAATTTGTAGACTTGGATTGAAAGATGGCCATGCCACGGAGTCTAAGGTGACACCTTTAGAAGGTGTATTGGTGAGCCATGGTGTGGCTTTGAGTGCATTAATACTGAAGGCTCACTGTGGAATTCATTACCTAACTGTAGGTGGATGTAAACCAAGACTTGTGAAATGATGGATTTACAGGTGGTTTTTGACTTTTCTGAAGTCTCCTGGAGTTAATTTTAATAGATTTTTCCTTATTTTCATATATCCAGTGCAAATGTGGATTTTAAGTGTTGCAGCATAAAATTGGCAGCCTGTTTCCTGAATGTGGGCTAAGCTACTAGTGCATGTTCAGCCAGCTGATCATCTGCATTAAACTCATTCTCATTTTCTATATCTGACTTAAACTTTCTCTCTTTCTTTTCTTCTCTTCACCTTTAAGCACAAACATAAATCATCCTTGCTACAGCCTAGAACAGTTAAGTAAAAAAATCTTCACTGCCCCTTAAAAGTGTTGTGTAACATAAATAGCAGTGTTGTAGTGACCCTTGTCTTCAGTGGTGTCTGTAACCTTTTCATCCCTGTGAACAGTGCTGAACCCTCATGGGAGAGTCATCTTCACGGCTTTTTCTGTACTGCTTGTTGGAGTAGATGGATTTGGTTTGATCTTTTGATACAAGCTGCTCTTGCACTTGGGGCAGCTTCCAGGGCCCCACAGATCATGTAAACTAGATGCTGGAGTTCAGGAGCAAGTCTATTGGCAGCACAGCAGTGCCAAAAGGATACAGCTGGGAAGCTGCTGGCACAAACCTGTGCATAACGTACAAAGCCTCCTTAGTCGTCTTAGGTGATAGCAGAGGAAGTATGTTTATCCTGTGAGCTGATCTCAGATGAATCATCCCCTCTGCCAAGATATGCTTTAGTCTATAGCACCCACAAGCATGGGATTCATAACTTAAATTTCTTTTGATTCATGCTGCTTCACTACAGCACAGGGAATCATCAGCAGACAGTTTTATGATAGCCTGTAGGTCTTGGGCTGATTTAAATCCGTAACTGGAATCTGTTTTAAGACATGCTTGCAGGGAGTTTAAATTTACAGATGGCAAGTGTCCAATATAGGACAGCAAGAGGCTTAAGTAGTTAAGACTCGGACATTTCTCCATAAAATGCCTATGTAGGAGTACCTTACTTCTTGGCAGTTTGCATGGTGACTCCTAAGGCAAAGACTTAATAACTATTCTTAAAACCAAACACCTGTAT
>NW_010242987.1:18706-28892 GCF_000690775.1 Eurypyga helias | reverse complement strand
CCTCCTGAGTTGCCTACCCCTTCTTTCAAATATCATAAACTCTCCTTTTTCTCTTAAGTTCCAGCCAAAACTCTCTATTTCCAGGCAGATAGGAAGCTTTAGCAGCATCACACTGCAATTTAGCTCTGCAATGGAGGTAAAAATATTAAGGATCTGTCACTGCTTCCAGATACACTGGAAGTACAGACATAAAATTGCTTGGATGTTTTTAAACCAGAATCCTCACACTTCTGGCAACCTTAAGAGTTAGACGCTAAGAATAACTATATGGGCTTGAAAAGACAAGTTTAATCCAGAAGACCGCATTACATTTTAAGCTAAGTCTAGAAATTAGCTAAAAGTATAATTCCATTTCAAAAAGTAGAGGGGTTTATACAGACTTCTTGTCTTGCTAAATCCATGTCTGAAGATATCGCATCTTCTCATCTGAACAGGTAAACATAACGCTGTAGAAGAAAGCTTGCTCTGTGGTCACCCAGGTTTCCAGGGGGGACTAACCCATGGTCATACACATGCTGGGCACCACTGGAGGTTTTTTTAGTACCTAAAAGTCTGTACCCAATCTTCCTACATGGCACTGAATCCGGAGGTGTCTCCAAGAGATGGCTGGTCACAGATAAATGTTACAATGGGCTGCAACTGGGTCTGCTGCAGTTCTTGCACTGTACAGGTAGCCATAAATGCTAGAAGTGGAATCACATGCACATGTATAAGTAGTTCAACTCCTCACAACCATTGGACTAGAGACACCACAGGTACCTTGACACAAGCACATCCAGGAGTGCATCTGGACCAACATCCTGATGCTCTACAACAGAGCAGCCAGTGGCATCCACCCAACAGTCCATCAAGAATTAAAATAGGCGACTAAATTCTGCAAAAACTTGGCCTTAAAATGACTGAAATTACCTAAAATCCAGCTGTTCCAGCATTTCTAGACAGGCTTCAGTATGCCACTGTACTTAATAAACCATAAAAACTAATTCTTTCCACTTCCCTTCTTTGCCACACATCCATGCATCCTCAGCTGCTTGTGCTATTCGGTCTCCTCCAAGTCAGGAGATGACACCATGAAGGCTGTGGCACAGCAGCGCTGTTAACCAGGGATAACTGTGGGGAGTGGAGAGGCAAGGTGTCCTGGTCCCAGGCAGCGATAAGCTGCTCTCCTAGGGCAGTCTGTTAGATTTTGTTTCACTCCATAACACATCAAGCGGAGTGGTCGCTGTTACCCCCCCATACCAGCGGCACTGGGAGTGGGCCGGGGGGAAGCTTGCAGAGGCTGGACCTGGAAGGTGGGTGAAGGGGTGGTCCCGGAGGTTCCTGCTGGCAGCACGGGTTTTTTTCTCTCTCAGCAGCATAGTCTTTGTCCGGACCTCGTGTTGGGTGATTATCAGACAGTGTCTTTTGCCAGGGAAATTGCTCTGGGAAGGGGTGGATGGAAGTTTTCTTTCCCCCTGCTCTCAGCTCCCAGGCTCAGGGAGGGGGTTTTTCTTCTCAGGGCATTGGATTTATTTTTGCTGGCTGTCCTGGAACCTGGTTGTGTCCATCCACAGGTGGTGACATCCTGTGTCATTTGTTCTATTTTTCTGTTCTTTTAATTACTTATTAGCAATAGCATTGTTGGTAACTCCATAAGTTTCGTTTATAAAATTAAATAGTTCTTATCTCAGCTTTTTACAAGCGTCTCTTGTTTTTTTCTTCCGACCCTTCCTGATTGGGAGTGGAGCGGGGTGTGGAGTGGTAGAGTCACTGGTGGTGCTTAATTACCTGACAGGGCTAAACCATGACACAAGGAGACAAACATGAAACTGCAACTGCTTTGCCCACAGAGACCACTCTTGAACAGGGCATGGATACTCATGTTCTGTAGTAAACCAGAAACAGAACACCTAGTAGTATCAGGGAGGTCCAAGCACTTTTCTGAGACTTTTATGTTCTCTTGGATATGTCCCAGCCCCCTGTCCCATCCCCATCCTGAGCATGATGCCTGGGGAGGGGAGCAACCCACAGATGAAAATAGGCACTGCCTGTGCAGGGATGGTCTTGGTCTGGGGCTGTAACACAGCACTTCCCATGCAACTCCTTTGAATTCATGCTTGAGACAATATTTTTCATGTAAGCCTGCCTCGGACAGCTCCTTCCAGCTGTGGGTCATATCCATCTCTTCGGAGAGAAGGACAACTTTCATGCCACTTTGCAAATGTTATTCCGCTGTCCTTGCCATAAGAGGGTGGGGGAAATAGTGCCTCTTACTGTCCTCTGCACTCTCCTCCCAAAATACAGCTGTCTAAAGCACTCCTCAGGCAGAGGCTCATCATGGAAAATTCTAGCCCAGAGGTGAATGTGTCAGAAAGTTATAGGGAAATGAAAACAAAAGGGATCGAGTAAAAACTGGTTTGTGACGTCAGTGCCAGTGGTTCCTACTGTAGCGCAGAGTAGGGATTGCTTGTGACAGGGTGAAAGCAATCTTCTTTACACCACTCACAAAGATTAATCAAAGACCTTGGAAATCTTGATTTATAGATCATATGCTCCTAACAAGCATGTATTTATTATTACATATCAGAAAGCATCCTTACAGGTGACATATTGCTAAACTAGAGCTGTCAGATATTTATTTTTGTAGTCACTAGAAGTAATGTTATTAAACTATCCAAAGGCAGCCTTCAAAAGCATGAAAAATAAATTCCAAATTAGTTTAAATGAATGAATTCATAATAATCACTGCTGAAGTATGAAGTGATCCATCTCTATCTCCATTGCCTTCCGATCCTGAATACTAAACCAGCAGAAGGCAAAACACAATGCAAAGATTAAGGTGACTGTCACAGGGATAAATCTGGAGCCAGCCCACTCCCATCAACAAAATGCTCATCTCTCTGCCTTGGGCCTGCTGGTGGGTAAGCAACACTCATTTCTCTATCAAACCTTTGGATCTTGGAAATACAAAGAATCACAGAATAACTGAGGTGGGAAGGGGTTGCCGTCAGGCTTGGATGAGTTTGCTCAGGGCCATGTCCAGCTGAGGTTTAAGTGGTTTCAAGCATGGAGATCCTACAGTCTCTCTGGACTTCCATATCCACCTTTGACCACCTCCCTGGGGAAAAAAGATTTCCTAGCATATCTCCTTATTTTCCTCTGGCTGCTGACATCATTCCCCTTTTTGTGCCTCATGAAAAGAGTGGGGATGTTGGGGGCAGTGCTAATATCGTGAAGGCCAGTGCTGTGCCTCTCACAGTGAGGGTGTCATTCTGCGTGCCATTACTGATAGGCCGTAGTGGGAAGGTGAGAGTTGTCTCTGATGCCTGAGATGCTTCTGATACGTCCTCTCTTAAGCAACATCTTCCCACCCACACATGTATGGTTCATGGCGGGGGGGGAGCTACTTCTTCACCCAGGGCCAGGCAGGTCTTTCATGTCTGAGGGCCCACAGGCCACCATTTAATCAACTCACTGATAAAGAAGTGGCTGGGGCATATTTCTGACAGTGCAAAAGGAACCAGCAAGCAAAATCAGCTGCATTCTTCCCCATTTTGTCCTCCAACTGAGAGTGAATTGAACAGTTTGGGCAGATAGTCTTGAGGAAGAGAACAAAACTGGGAAAGGTGATCACTGATCAGACATGTTAAGTAGGACTGTTGCTCTGATAGCCTGGGGCTTGCGTTCAGACCCATGAGAACATGCAGGAAGTTATTAACGACTACCTAGTAACAATATTAACTGCATATTAAATCTGCCCTGTGTTGTGTGGACAGCATTAACAACATTAAGTGGCAATGTGTGAAGTATAAGCAGTAATACCCAAGAGTAAGAAATTCTGTTTTCTCCTCTGCTTCCCTCAGTCTTTCCAGAGAGGTGCTAAATCAGGAAGCCTCCCATGGAGGCTGAAGTAACTTGCTTCTCCTGAGCAGGGGTAGGAAAACAGACACTTGGGATTCCACAGAGATGTGCACTTGCAGCTTTATGGCCCCAGGATTGGCCATTTCATGCTTTTCATGGAAGCGATACTTTTAGGCTTTGTATTTCAGTTTTATAGGCCATGAACTACTTCTAAAATGCTTCACCCTTGACAGGTTTATGGGCAAATAAATAACTTCCTTTAATATTTAGTCACATTCATGCACAAATTACCTGATTCTAGTCACACTAACACTGACATTACACCCTTGCATCACTCTCTGGGTTTGAATATTTCTCTCCTGCAGACTGTACTATTGCAATGGGGAGGGGGTGGGGGGCCATTTCAGTTTTGCCCTTTGACATGTGCGTGGTCTCATTTGGTTCAGTCACATGTTGCAAGTCACCAGCATGCCAAATTGGGACTTCTTTTTGATTGAGGTAAAAGGTAGATGAACAAAGCTGGGAGTGGTGTCTCCCACTCTCCATCCCTGAATGGAGCAGGGCATGAGGTTTCTGGGATGTGTGGTGAAGGGTCAGCAGAGCAGTGAGCAAGACCAGAGAGTGCAAGGGGATGAGGACCAGGACCGTGTGGGATGCACAACATGTCTGCATTTCTATAGTTAGACACTTGGGCCTACAAAGAGCTGAGAACCACTGGGCACCATGAACGGAGAGGGGCAGGCACTGTCTGAGAGGCTGTCAGAGATGGAAAAATGGTTGAGGCTGCCTTAGGAAAAGCCTCCCCTAAGAAGTTAATAGCAGGCGTCTCTGGAGGTGGTAAAAGATCGAATAATAAGGTCAGTGGAGTATGTACACATGGCATCTCTTTTCTCAAGGGCATTCAGGTGTCACCCTGAGACTTCTCTCCTTACCTCACAGTTGGGACATTGTCACAGAGAGCCCTGGTACATCTATGGACCATTCAAGGTTGTCAACACCAGGGAGAAACCCCGAACCTCTTCAACAGGCAGCAGGGTCTGGAATGAGGGACACTGCAGCAAGCAGTGGGCAGCTGACAGTTCTTCCAGCACAAGCACGAGCCAAGTTTTCTCTTTCTGGACTGTCTTCCCTCTGGGAGCCAAAGCTGCTTGCTGCAAGTGTGAAGGAAGTACCACTGGGAAAGTGTGAGGTGTGAGGAACATCTTTGCTGGGTGCCATCCGCTCCAACTGCGAGCATGCCTGGCTAGCAGCAGCTATGCATCAAAATACACTCTCCCAGTGAAAGCAATTTTGCTGAATTTAGAGTCTTTAATTTTAGCAATACTCATCAGTGTCTCTTCATCCTGATTACAATGTTTGTCTCCAAAAGCACTGTTTCCACAGAAATGCTGATTAATGTTATCACACCAACAAGCTGATGAACAGAAACGAAAACACTCTGGAGAAAAGTTGTCAAAATCCCATCACCCTAACACGACTGCAGAAGCAAGGGAGCCCCTGAATCACACTCCTCCTGCAGAATGGAAAACTCTCTCCTAATCCTAGAGGGCTAAAAATTACCTCTGGGATTCCCAGGACAACTGACAACTTCAGGTGATATTCTGTGACCAAGATTTCTTCATATAAGGCACCACTTTTATCCTGGCAGCCCCACAGATCTGGGTGAATCTGGTCATGGCTTCATGGCAGGGAAAGAAACAAAAATACAGGGTCTCCTGTCTATTCAGGACAAAGGAGCATCAGGCCATATGCTAAGTGTAGAGCAAAGGAAATTCTGACATTTATAATATTCAACCATTCAGGGCCTCAAAATCCCCCCTGGCTGCAGAATGACTGACAGAGCTGTGCTAGCAACATTCCGTCATGGCTAAACAAAACTTACCTTGGGTGCCTGTTCCTATGTGGTTAGCCATGGATGGACATGTGCAACTCCATTCTTTCTGCCTCTCTCCTCCCTTCATCCAGCATAAGACTGTGAACATTTTGAAACCCTCAACTGTTGCCTTGCTACACTTCTGTCATGTTTGCTCATGTTTTCTGAGACAGATGAATTTTTTTGCCATAGCAGTTGTTGCATGTGCCACCTGCTTCACTGGTGAAAAAAGGAATTGCTTGTCCTAACTGCATTATAGACCTGCCTAGAAACCCAGGGGTGAACCTTTCTGTTCTAAGGCTTGCCATACTTCCAGTAACAGGCAGAATTTGCCCCCTAAATCCAAAGAGACACAACACTGGAAACAAAGTCCTGTATTATCTGTTTTGCACAGGAATGAAGGAGAACAGGAAAAGGCCTAATGAGATTCACAGCTTCTGCTTGTAAACCAAGCTCCTGGTTGCTACTGCACCTGGCCCAGGCACTTGTGGAACAGTGGGTTGGTTTTCATAGGAAACAGCACCACCACAAAGCAATCCTCTCCCTGCACTGCCCTTGTGTGCTGGGTTGCAGGATTGACAAAGACCTGAGGCTATAAGCAAGGCAAGGTTTGTAGGCAGAGGCCGAGAGTTGGACTAAGCTAGCAGTGCAGCAGGAACAGCCATGCAAAAGAGAACTTTCCATTTCTGTATCAACTGCAGGTTGAGAATGATTGTTTTAATTGGACTTACAAGATTTGAGAGAACCGGGTGGTGTTTGGGCAGCAGACAGGAGTATCAGAGAGGAAGGAGGTGAAGTGGCGTAGACCCCAGTGATGGTTAGGGAAGAAAAGAAAGTGTCGTTATTCTCTCTGAGCCACCAAGGGGTGGCTGGAGAAAATTCCTACGCACTGTAAAACCAGCACCTCCTTTTTTCCAGGATCCACCGGAGGTATGAATTTTTGCTCCCAGGCTCACCTTTTGATGGCATGTTTGGAGATGTCCCTTCATGATCAGGACGGGAAGATCAGAAACAAAGGGGATGTGTTACGCAGAATGTTCCCTCGCTGGTAACCAAGTGTGCTGTCCTTTACAGACTGTTTGTCTCTGTTTGTGCTATTGTACAAAGGTTTCTTGACTTCCCTCGCATAGTTTCCGTGGTGCGTTTGAAATGTATTGTGTTACATAAAGCAGCTCACTTTAACATTGCATGAATTGTGCCATCATCTCCCTGCCCTCTGCTTTAGGCACACAGCAGCTATGTGATATGTGTGAGAGATATGACTGCCACAGTGAACTCTGCGCAGACTCATAGGGCTTTCATCAAGCAAGTGGCAGTGCTATCACTATTGGGCCTGATCCTGATCAGGTGTAAACTGCTGCAGCCACTCACACCAGGATGTTTCCAGGTAAACAAATAAATCAAGAAAAAAGGCAGCATGGTATTTTCTTCTTTCTTGGCAACCAGCAGTTCATCTTTTTGCAGCTGTGGTTTTCAAGTTTTAGATGACAACCCAAATATTTTCACTAAAAACAAAACTTTCAGGGAAACCCTCTGCCTCTTTTACTTAATTTCCAAAGGAAAAGCTTTCCTTCAACAAAATTGCAAACAGTGTTAAGACACCGCCTGGTTCCTCTGCTTGCTTCTGCTGGCTGGGAATCTGGCCTGTTGAGACCTGAGGTTTCTAGCAGAGAATTTTCAAAATTGTCATCTCTCTGATGTTTTAAATAAATGTAGGCAACTGTCTGAGCCATACGTCTACCCTAGCCAAAATATTGTTCATTCCAAGTGGATTTGCTCCATTATAAATTGTCTACAAATAATTTTTAAAGTGACAGTGTTTCTTAAATTATCTTATCAAGCTCTTTAAATATTGAAATGCATCAAATATTAATGCTTGGCAATTCAGGGTATCCTTAGTCCTGGGTACTGCAGTATTCTGATCAGAATTACAGCCATGGTCTGCCAGCCCTAGAATCTGAAGAGGTGGTAGTAGCTAAGAGAAAGGTGATGTCTACCACCCCCAAGGCTGTTCTTTGCAGGTGGGAAATGTGGAAGTCCAAAGCGCTAGGATAGTTTCAGCAGGAGTGGAGCAAAGGAGTTAGCACACACAAGCAGAGCCAGGAGCGGACATACAAGGATGTACTATTACACCATCTAAGCAGGCTGCTGATTGCGTGTGTGGTCTCCAAGTCTTGCAGTGCCGGTCCAGGGTGAGCTGATACGAGCAAGTTACTCCAGTCACTGCCACAAAAGCCCTGTACTCTGGACTTTTCAGCTCTGGTCTGTCCATAGAGCCTTCAAGTGTCCCAAGTTGTGTGCAAACTGTAGCTCATGTGCCTGTTATCACAGGGACTAGGAATATCAAAAGGGCCAGGCTGCTGTGATCCTCATCTCTTCAGCCTCAGAGGAGGCTCTGTCAGAAGGCAGGAAAGTGTCAGATGAAAAAAAATCACTGCACGTGGATTTTAATTGTCAGGGATGGAGAAGGTACACCTGTAGAAACCAGCATCCAGATGAACACAGCTAATACCAGACCAGCTCCTCCTTCTCTTCCAGCAGAAATCCTGGAACAAAATTCAACTCTCCTCTTTTTGAAGCCAAGGAGAAGGTCGAATTTAGCCAACTAAAGTGTCTCATTTTGAAACACTGATATGCCATTTTGCAAGCACATTCCTAGGCTGGTGTCCAATGAAAGAGAGCTGAGGAGACAAGGCAGTATCCCTGACTTCTGTATTTACTGCTCCTGTCCAGGAACCAGGAATTTTAAGGACTTGTCCACCAGCACGTTGTCTGCATGGCAGATTGCCCCACACTCCAATCCCTAACGCTGCCACAAGGCATGCAGCCAGACAGATAAATTGGCAGGGGATCAGCAAGAGGGTTTTGATGGATTCCCCCTTTCCTTACACCCATCCCACCTCAGCCCACCATGTGGTATTGGACATTCAGCAAAACCAACATGTTCTGGAACATTTCAACTTTGGCTAATCAGGAGAGTTTCTGACAGAGAAATGTTCCACTGGAAAATTTCTGACCAACATTAATTAACATTTTTTCTATTAGTTTTGTCCTGAAGGCACAGTAATTCATTCCTTGGTGAAATAAACAATCACTTAATAATCACTAAGAATTGGACACTCCCCAGGCTTGAGGTGTATTTGCTTACCCTGGACAGAAAAAGTCTTATTCACTTGCAAAGCTTTACATATTTAACACAAGGAAAAAACGGCTGCTGACTTTCTTGTGCTTTACCTGGGCACAGGCCCAACCGCATTTCAATCACTTTGCTTTAAAAAGAGGGGGAAATAGTGGATTTTCACTTGGAATGCAGTAAGATGCAAGCAGCATTGGAGACAAGCTGTGTATGTGGAATGAGATGTGGACCATGCGCAAGGAGTGTGTAAGACAATCACAAAAAAACCCAGGAAGACAGAAAATGACCCAGGTGCCCTAGGAGTTCAGATTTTCTTGCTATTCCTCTGCCATATGACTATATCCTAGACTGAGTTTCTCACTGAGTCACAGGATAATTTAGGTTATGAGGGACCTCTGGAGGTCCAGCCCCTGCTCAAAGCTGGGCTGACTTCCACATAAAACCAGGTTGCTCGGAGCTGTGTCCAGCCTCCATTGCACGTAATGCTACATAAACGCACCTGAGCAGCACATCTGAACGTGTTGAAGATGCCAGCTACAGTCTGCCACTCCACCCTTTCTCCGCAGCAAGCCGTTATTTCGGATCCCTGTACAAGCCAAATGCAGAATAACAACTCCCCGCGGTCTTTGGGAAACGGCTGCGAATGCCGGGCATATGGTGCAGCTTTTGCTGCAGTGAGAATACAGCTACAGGGTCTCCCAGGAAAGCAGGCAGCTATATTTAAATCACTCTTGCAAAATTCACATTGATATTCATAAAAGACACTTCAACACCTCTTTATGGCTTGAAACTGCAGCACACAGCGTGGGAAAGAGACTAGTGGCTCTGCAGGCCAAGGTCCCCTCAAGGCTCCAGCCTACTGTGACAGGCAGAGAGAGGATGGACAGCACAAGAGAGCACAACCTCCTGGAACAAAATCCTGGGGATGCAGCACCAAGTTTCTGAGTGAAAAGCTGGGGAGGATTTTCTCCAGGAGGGTGTGCAGCCCTGGGAGGGGACTGGGGCAGACAGGGAGGTCACTGAAGGGGAACCGGGCTTCAGCAGACAAAGGCCAACCCCCTTGTCTAGCGCAGGCACCATTCCTGATCCCAGGCCTGTGCTCACCTGCCTGGTGCCAAGCCAAGCAGAGCTGCTGGTGTCCTCCACATGTCTCACCACCGAAGATGCACTTTCTCCTTATGTCCTGCCTGTTTTGGGGAGGAGAAGACAAACAGTGGGCACAAAGCTGGTTGATTTCCATCTCCCGTTGGCCCACTCAGTGCTTGGCAACACTGCTGCCTATTTTTGCTTTTGCTTTAGAAAAATGTCTTTCACCTTATCACCCATGTGCCCTGATA
>NW_010242987.1:7902-18675 GCF_000690775.1 Eurypyga helias | reverse complement strand
AGGAATGAATGGAAAAGCTCTCAATGGAAAATATGACAAGCTCTTTGGCCACTCTGTCTAGAGAGAAGAGTTCAAGGGGTGTGGTGTCAGTCATCCAGAGGGTGACACGCGGCAGCAGTGCAGAAGGGCAGATCAAAGCCAGAAGACTGCCTACCCCCTTGGCCTTGTGGTTACCAAAACGCTGTGAGCATTATCATGTTATCCTCAAAACTACACGCATTTTTCTTTGGTTACGTACACCTCTGGTTTTCAATGTTTCCTTCATGAAAAGGGGAACACGCAATGAATTGAAGTGAGAAGTCTTGCTTTCCTTAGCCCATTTTGGTTAGCCCTAAAACTTCTTAGGACCAATATATGGAAATCAAGGGACCTGTCAAACACAAACATGTTCACGTGTTAGTGCCAAATCTTGTTTGTTTTTTTATGTTGCTTTGTGGACATAGGTGACATACCTGGACAACCTAGTAAAGCATAGGAATAACATCACATTAATAACACCAGGGAAGTCAAAAGTGTTATTCAGTATTTCAAATTAAGCAGGAATATAAATGCTTTGCTGAATCATATTCTTATTTCTACTAGAGCATAGACCTACTGAGTCACCAAACCTATCTGACAGGCAACAGCAGCATATATTCCCATTCGAGTACCCTCCTACGGTGAGCTTGGCTCCTGCTCTTGAAAGGCTGAAGAAACTCCAGGACATATTTCCAGAAGGGATTTTCCTCCTCCCATTACTTACCACCACCCCAAATGACAGGCACGAATCATTTGGCTGGAGTGCTAGAAACCAGAGGGTGCTTACTCATCCCTTGCAAGTTATTACTTTTGCTGCCTGTTTCATGCTTCCATGGGCCTTCTGCTTGCTCTGGGATGCAGCGGTGTGCTCCCAGGGCAGCTGTCTTTGTTCTGGATGCCAGGTAGACCTCTCAGAATCACCATCTATACATATACACACACACAGAAACACACACATCCCCTCCAATTTCTGAAACACCAAATAGCAGGAGTCAAATATGTCATTTGAAGCAGGATCTCTGATTAAGCAATTTGTAACATATTAATAAAATAATGCTGCTCATAATTAATTATAGAGGTGGAGCTGGTGAGCCCTTAAGAAGCTTTTATTCTACCAAGTGTTCAACAGATGTTTAGGAAAAACCTCAAACAGCCAAGGTCATTCGTGTGTGGGAATATACAAGGAATTTCCTTCTTCTGCAATGAATCAAAAAACACCAGGTTGAGGATGACATTTGCAATGCAGGTGGCCCAAGTATGGACACCTAGATATCTCATTGCCTGACTATGTTTTTCACCAGCTCTCTTTCACCCAGGGAAACAATCAATTAGGTACCCAGTTGCCACTATAACATACAATAATAATGACATATACTTAGTCTTGCCCTTTCACTGAAGCCCTTAACATTCCCATTTGCACAGCAGAGATCACAAAAGGCAGAGTTAAGGTTAATTATATGACTACTTCCCTGGCCTGTGACACAGGACTCCCTGTGCATATTTTTGTCCTTTATCAGCCAGTTCTGAAACTGAAATCTAAAAAGTATGGAAGGTAGGAGGGAGAACGAGGAGCGATTTTTTTCATAAATAGATCTGCAAGGAGCTTCCAAACTGCAGCTTCCACTCTTCAGTGTTTCAGGCATGTCCCACAGTGGCTACTGTAATATCAGAGGAATGCTTACTCCTGCTACTGCTGCTAATCTGGGAGCAGTCACGTGGCTCTTCTATAATCTCTCTTTCCAAAAATTTGACTCTTAACCTTCCCTTGCTACAGACATGATGTATATTGCCTTGACACGCTTCCAAGTAGCAAACATGCAAAACTCTGACCTAGAAGCAAAGCAAAGAAAAAAAAATCTGAGAATAAAATTATGTGAGCCTGCAGGAAAGGGAAAAGAGAAATCTGCCTTGGTCATTTCTGTGTGCCCTCACCTAGGAATTACTTTGGAAAAAATAGCAAAATGTTACTCTGGAGAGAAGGAAAAAAGAAAAGGTGTTCTGAGGTACAAAGGGAAGCCAGCAGAAAATACAATTATTTATTTATTTTCACTCATTTATGTGTCAGATGAAGCTGAAAGCTGCCAGATAGCTTCTTTTCGACAGCTTGAAGTTACTGTTGGGAACAGATCCATGTATGGAAGCAAAAGCAGAAAAGCATAGATAAGCTGAGATCCAGCTATGCAAACCATCTTTAGAGACACTTAAAGGACAAGCACCCCAGCTCCTTTCTTTCTGGTAAATTTAGAGACACTATCATATGAGGGCTTTTTTCCATTCTGCTTTACCCACAACTGCTGAGACTCGGCTGGGGTAAGTGCAAAGCAATTCAAGCATTTCTTGAGAATATCTAGGTATTTGGTTAGACTGACATCCTGAGAAAAGCTGTAAATCTGGGGCTGCGGGATGACTCCAATAGTTGGATAGCAGCTAAGCTCTCTGAGTAAGGAACATGACATATAACAGCTTTGCCGCTGGAGGGACAGAAACTTTCCAAGTGTCTGAAAGAGGCAAGGGAAAAATGTTGGAAAAGAAGCACTTTATCACTCATGAACCGGATTTACAGGCTGACTGGTGTTAGAGCTTCGGTGGACAGAGGGGCAGGAGGGATCGGTGGTGGTTTACAGTGTCTGAGACTTCTCATGCTTCTATTTAGAAAAAAATTGTAAAAATAGTCAAGGGGGTTTTATCCTCTGGTCTGTCCTACTTTCATTTTGAGAAACGTCTCATTTGGGTTGAGCTGACTGGACATGAGGAAGAGGTTGTTGTAAACGACTGCTGCTTTTCTTGGCACTTGAAGGCAGTTTCTCAATGTTTCTCTGTAGATTTGAGGTTGATTACATCCTGTGCAAGGATTTTTGGTACAGTTTTAACTGCCATTACAGTGTTGTGAAAGTCGACCCCAGCAAAAACAGCTGTGTGCTATTGTGAATATTTCCAAGGCACTCAAGTAATAGCTCTCCTTCAAACCAGCACTGAAATGTTTTAGCTCTGTGAACTGGGCATTGTAAAAAAGCAGAGTATACCCTTGGCAGAAGGGCTCTCTCCACGGAAGTGTTTTGTTCAAAAGAACACAAAAAATGCTTTTTGTAGCCTTGGCTTAAAACCTTGTTGGTTTGCGGTGGTCCAGTTAAACGTGAGGTTTTCCTTTAAATGCTACAGGATGGCATTTGTGTAACAGTTCATGTGTTTTCAGGTGTTATAATATGGTATTCATACTCCCACTGCAAAGTGCTAGGTAAAGCTTTCTCGTTTTTCAGGTGGTTAATAGACTGGAAAAAAGAGCAAGTGAAGTGAAATTATACAGAAAGAACTGAAAATAATATCAGGAATATGACTGAAATTGTCAGAGATTTCCAGAGATATGAAGGTTGATTGTAAAGGGAAATTACTAGACCACAAATGTCATAAACATTTCCATTCATGAATGAAAATGCTTTCCCTTGTCATTACATAAGGAGAACATAATGTAAGTGTTTGCTTGTAACTCCGTAGTAGAGTGTGCTGTGGAGAGGACCCATGCATACAGCCCTCTTTTCCCCTTATTTAGCTAGCATTTCCATGGATATTCCCACATTCCTCATTTTTATACCCACTGAAATGCAAATCTTCTCTTTGTCCGTTTTACTCTCAAGCGCTGAAAAGAAAATACTCAAAATTAAACTACAGCTGACATTTGTCTGTGCCAGGCAATCTTTGGTATTTTGACAGGTACCTTTTAAATACGCATCTCCTGTCTATAGAAATGTTAGCATAGAAACCAATCTTTAAGTAACTGGGCTCAATAGATAGCTTTTTAATTGCTATTGAGTCATTAACAAATAAACCTTTTTAGCACTACTGCTATGAAAGAACGCTCCTGCATTCCACACTCACTCAGATTGCTTCTGTTTTCTGTTGGATATTGTTCTGTTTTATAGGTTGCTGGAAGCCTGCTGATAGATAAAAGCTTTTCCTCAGTTTTTCCCATCACTTCAAGGCTATGCGCTTCCCTTTCCCCAGAGACAAAGACGAGCTGATGTGCAGGGTCCCTGAGCAAGGCAAATCCCAACAGTTGTGCTGGGCAGGTCGGGAAGAGGATGGCAGGATGGAGCTGGAAAAGCTGGCACATATTTTATTTGATCTTCCCATGTGGCCCAGAACCTGGGCAAGTCTGGCCCAGTAGAAAAAGCCCCGGTGGCAAGAGTCATCACTGGTCTCCCAGCCTCAGAGCAGACATGCCCAGAGACCTTGTGAATGACCGTGCGCCACTCCTTCCCTCCTTCAGAAGCATTTTCAGGAAGGTTGTGTTATCACCAATGTTTATTATTATTATCAGTACACTAGCTATTATTAATATTTACTATTGATTAGTCATGGGTATTGCTAGTGTTTGTTTGGTCCCTTGTGTAAAGCGGATGGGATCTCATTCAGAGACCCTAGACATGGATATAAATAGTCATATAAAGCATTAGCGATAGTATCACTAACATGTCTTTTATAAGTGACTAGTCATTATGAGTGCTGCAGTCTCTGAGCATCTGCCACGAGGTTCTCCCACGCACCGTTCTTTGCCAGAGTGCAGGGAGGAGAGGGGGAAGGGGGAGCTCTGCTCTTTCTCACAATCAGACAGAGCGGGGCTGCCGAGTGGAGTTGGGGCTACACAAACCCCGGGACTTGAGTAACAAGGGCAAAGCTGAGCTCAGTGCATACTCTCGCTAGCTGGGGACGAGTGTAAAGCTGTCCTTGCCCTGGTGACACTTGCAGCAAGCAAGAATATGTTGTGTGTCTCGTGCAAGGAGCCAAAGGCACACGGGACTTCTAGGTGTACTGGTGGTTTGTGTTCCTAAATCTCAGTGGCATTCAAAAAAAGAAACACACTTGGCTTTCAGACATCAGGTCTGAAGAAGTCTTTGCACCAGACATCCACAACTGGTCACTGAATCCAGACTTTCTTGTGAGAAGGGAAAGCCATGGTTGTGCCTTACAGCGAGCCCAAGAAGAAAGCATCCTCAAAATAAATCACGCAGGGGAGAGCTACACCATGGAGTCGCTCAGTGAGGATTTCACAAACTGGCTCCAACTTGAAGTAAGCCCGCTGTATATTATCCTCCTTCAGACAACTTCAGTATTTTTATGGTGATTCCTGACAGATGGAGTTTGAAGACCATCTCTGTCTTTTCTCTAATAAGTCAGAAGATTGGAGTAGATTCTGGGGACTCACTGACAGACTGATTCACTTCTCTGGCCATATACACTTTATTCCCTATGTTGTAGAGAAATGGTCTTTATGTGATGGCTCTGCCTGTTCCCAGGAACCTGCAGATGCATTTGCTGATTCAGCTCTGGTTTGCCCAAGGAAATGAGGCCTGAAGAATATGCTGTTCAAAAAAAAACCGAAAATGGGCAGCTGTCTTCTTTGGTTTTCTTGCTCCCAAAACATCATCTTCTATGCTTGCTCTTCTTCTTTGGGGTAAGGGACAATGATCTGTCTGGGGAGAGTTTAACCAGAGGACTCACAAAAACAGGCAGTTTTCTAGAAGGAATGGCATTTTAGGAAAGGTTTGTGTGGCAGGCTGCAAGCACCACATGTAAATATTGAAACATGTACTCACTGCTTGCAACCTCATACATAGCAGCACAAGTATGTCCAGTATCTTCTGTGCACATGTGGCCATAAATCCTTTTGAATAAGGGTAGAACTTCAGAGGGGAAGTGAAAATAGCCCGTGGTTTTGGTGCTGGGGTTTGCAGACAAGGCATTCAGCAAATGGAGAAAGCCTCTTTACAAAGGCAGGGAAGAAAAAGGATCTGAATTCAGAGTTGCATGCCCCTGCGCTAAAAAGCTCAGTTTTAGGGGTGCCCGGGATGTTTTCCCTAAGCAGTCGGCAAGATGTAGCAGCAAGCTGGCTAGGGACATGGCTGCAGAGATCTGCTGTTCCAGCGTGCTTCAGATGTACTCCAGCCATGAGCCTCACTCCTCAGACCCACCATCTGTTGGTCTGTGCTGCTATGGGAAGAGGCAACAACATGACAGATGTAAGCAGTGGTGGTGTTCTCTGCCAATTTACAGGTAAAGCAGGCAATTTGTGAGTTGACATTCATTTTGGAGTTGATCCTTTAAGAAACTCAGTATTATTCTGGCAACACATGGGGGAAAACATAGCGACGATACCGTAAATCTGGAGATCTTCAAAACTCAGTTTATTCTTATCTAGGGCTCCAACCGCCACTGTGATCTAATCATAAATGTATTCTTATTGCATGGGGTCACTGCAGGGCAAAGCTGAAGTTGTTTTGATTTCCATACTTCAACATATTTGGGTTTCATTTTTATTTAATGCTGAACTTCCTCCTGAGTTTGGGATGTTTGTTTTTAGGATCTTTCCCAAATCCTTGGAATGCTGAACTCTGACGTTGCTAATATAAAATGCAGGTTTCGGTTTGTGATTTCTCAGCTGAGCCTTTTCCAGAGACATGGGAAGGGAAGGGAGAAGGGAGAAAAGGGAGAAGCAGCATGCATTTCACTCTGGAAAACCCTGCATCAATTTACTTATGTGGAAAGGCAGGCATAGGTTCTCGCTTCACGAGAAGTTTTGTCCCTGAAATGTTTCCCAGGTTATCCCACAGATCGTGGTGTGCCCTGGAGGTTGCAGACTAATCCTGCATGACACCACGGTACCCCATATCCTGCTCTTTCAGAGAGATGTCCTCCCTTTCATTGGAACATCAGATTGGCTTGTCTTCCCTCTTACATAACAAAAAGCAGGAAACTAAAGGAAAATGTGAAAATGAAAAAAAACCAACAAAACATGGGAAGTCCAGGAATGTGGCCTGAAAAACTGTTGCTGTCTTTCTATCCAGCCACCAAGGATTCCTTGAGACCCCTTTGGAAACTTCTACACATGAAATGTTCCCTTTTTGCATTCTTCTATATCTTGAGCTGTAATGGGCACCCTTCTGTTGCAACCTGAGATGCTGAGTTTTGTCTGTGACATTCAACGAGCATTAGGAAGCAAAGGACAGGACATGAGCTTAGTGGAGGTCATAGAGGGGCCTGGCTCACAGTGATTTGAGCAGGGCTTCAGCGTGTCAGGCCTCAGGCAGATGCCTGAAGAGTCCTGAAGCAGTCAAGGGGACGTGCTTGTCCACTTCAGGCAGCTCTTACCACTCTCAGGCTTTCTGCAAAGGCCTACAGCTTGATGCACCAGTCTTATCTCTTGCCCTGCAACCACTTCACCCTTCCAAATCCACTTGCTTTAAGGCCTGCTTCCAAAAGGAGCAATCATGCGTCAAGGTTTAGGCTTTAGTGCGGGAATAAGAAGCCCATCTCTTTGAAACAGCCACCTACCATGCTGATTCCCATCATCAGCAATTGCCATATCCACACGCTGGAACAAGAAAACAAAACTGTGGGGACATATACTTTCCCAGCATGTAATTCTCAGCTCATTGGTTTTGCTGCAGTATGGCAAGCATGATATTAGAAATACCCCATGTTATCTTTTTGGCTTACAGCAAGGTTCCAAGCAGGGATCTTGTGCTTTTGCCCTAGATGTGGCAATAAACATTTGGATTTGCTGCTAGCATGTTGAGACTGCCAATATGTACACAGTAAAAGTAAACCCTTCCTGTGGCCACAGACCACAACATGCTAGTGATCCATGGTATTATCCTGTTATTTAGTGAGTCATTGACACTGCTGAGAAATACACAGTCTAATAAGTTGCTAACAATAACACTGGATGTGAGAGGCAAGTGTTTGTTTTACTATGGTGTAACTTATTCCATATGGTCCTTTAGAGCATGTTAGATGTTAAGTCTTTTTGGCTTGCCAACTATTATTTCAAGATGACCTCCTGGATTTAGCCTGCTTTTCAGAGCACAGCTATTCGAAGCAAGGATCTGAAAGCACCTCCTGGACAGGATAAATGCTGATTACGGGAGCAAGACAGATGTTCTGGATTGCCCTATCTTTAGCTGGATAAGTAGGTCTCCATTTTTATTGATTGTCCAGAGTAGTGATATTTACTGCTGCTCTGGTCCCTGCTGTGTCACCTTCTGGATGTAAACCACTTGGCATACCAATGTCTTGGTATAGGGCGGAAGCCATACCCTGGCCAAGGAACTAATACAGGTTTAACTTTTAGCATTTACCTCCAATGTGTATTTTTCCAAGTTGCTGATGAGCCAAATTTTTGTGAAAACTTTCTAGCAGGTTTTCCAAATCTTCTTGGTAGGGTTAATTAATGGAAAAAATATTGCAAAAAGAGAGCTATGCAGATATGAAAGGTCTTGCACTCTCTGGCTACGTTACTGACAGGGTTAACATCATGAGCTTCCGCACCACAGTGGACCTTTGTGAGATGTCCTGCACTTGTGTTCCTGCCATGCTCTGTACTGGGCCTAGCCTAGAGCACAGTCTGGAAAACAGATGCATTAAAAAATTCCCCTCGTTTTTAAACACTTTTGCCACTGGTTATGGAAAATTGATGCTCCGAGAAGCATCTTTCCCAATAACGGAGACATTTGCCTTTCGGCTTGAGTTGATTTGATCTGAAGTGAATCTCTGAGAACAAAAGTAGCCAATACTTAGAGCATTTTAGAGCCTTGCTGACAACCTCATCCTTCCTCTAAAATGTGACTTATCTCCAACTTAACCTAGACAAAAAGAGTTAATCTTGAAGGCTCTCTGCTGTGAGTGTGTATGAGGATCTCTATGATCTGGTGGAGGAGAACAGTGTGTACAGAACTTGCACATTTTATTATGAGAGGAGAAAACTGTGTACTGCCTGCCATTGAAAATCTGCTTAGTGGGCAATGATTTGTCTGTTCAGCTACGAATCATTGGGTAAGACAAATCATAAGTATTTTAGAAAAATTAGTTGGTCCCTTTCTAGACACTTGAGAATCTCCCTTATAAATCCCCAAAGACCCACCTGAGCGTACATAATTCAGTGACAGTCCTTGCATTTTTAGAGGCTGGGGCAAGCATGTCTAGGTTTGCACCTTGTTTCATGTGTGCCTGAAAAGTGCCTTAATGTGTTAAAATGCCTGAAGATGTACCTCCATGATAATGCACTAGAAAACTTTTGGCCCTTGACCCTTAATTTCAATGTTCTTACCTTAAAAATAACCAGGCAGACTGTTTTTAAGCATGCTTTGATGCACACACCTAGACTAATGCTACAAAGCAGGACAAGTTTGTAAGAATTACAAGCTGCTCCAGTACATGTGTTTTCTAGACATTTTCTGTTCCTGTTGATAAAACCATACCCACTTTTAACATTCTTCTCTTTGAAACAGACAGTCTGATTATCTTGAAACGTGCCTTGATGTATGCAGCCTACGGAAAATTACAGAACAAGACAAGTTTGAAGATTCTAACCTTAATAAAGCTGATATTTTGCCAGCACAAACTCCCTGCCTTCATCCTGAGTTGTAACTTCATCTCATGTCTTTGGAGTGGATTTTGTTTGACTCATGTCCTTTCTCTTGTGGCTGTGAGTTGTGCAGAGGCCTCACTTCAGCTAGTTCTTTCCCCCCAGAAGCCATCTGCAGGAAGGCACTGTGGTGAGGTGGGCTCTTTGAAGACCTGGACGTGTGTTGATGTTTACACTTAAGATCCTCTGTAGAGTCAGTCAGATGGGGACATGAAAGAGGAAGGGAGGGGCAGTGTGGTTAAGTAATATCCTTCAAGGGTTTCCTTGCCAGTCACAGGGAGACAGGTCTCATTAAGCCCAAAGCACACCAGGTACCTCCTGACCATGTAGGCAGGCTGGACACAGGTGAAAACATCAGGTTTATTGTTCTGCTTCAAACTGTCACAATTAAACACAGGGCTGACCAACAGCCCCCGGTCAGACCTGAGCATATCACCTGTTTTATCTTCCCAGGTTCTGCTTCTTTACCCAGTCTCTTTCCTCCCAGACAAGCCATCCACTGTATTTACTTTTCCTTTGCTGGCTCCAGGTTTCCGGACTTTATACACTTATTTGGTACTCATGATATAGTTGCCTTGGTAATTTCTACCTCAGTCAACAATTAAGCCAGTATCCTGCTTTTGTTATATGCAGTGCTTCTCTTTTCTACCACTTCTCATGCTGCTGTCTAGTTAGTGTAACTTGTCAGGGGTGGTCAGCTGCATGGACATTACTCCTCTTCTTATGGTCTACAGGTTCTGGCAGCTTCTCATAACCTTACTTCATGTTGTGTCCTATACAGCCATAAGTCAGTTAACCAAAGACAGTATCTTGTCTTTGCTATGGGCAGTGCCCATGTGTGCCTTGTGCTGGTTTGACAATGACACCAAGCTGTGTGGTGTGGTGACACACTGGAGGGAAGGGATGCCATCCAGAGGGACCTGGACAGGCTGGAGAGGTGGGCCACTGCCAACCTCATGGAGTTCAACAAGGCCAAGGGCAAGGTCCTGCACCTGGATCGGGGCAATCCCAAGCACAAGTACAGGCTGAGTGGAGAATGGATCGAGAGCAGCCCTGAGGAGAAGGACTTGGGGTACTGGTGGATGAAAAGCTGGACATGAGCTGGCAGCCCAGAAAGCCAATTGTATCCCGGCCCGTACCCAGAGAAGTGTGGCCAACAGGTTGAGGGAGGGGATTCTTCCCCTCTATTCTACTCTCCTGAGACCCCACCTGGAGTGCTGCGTCCAGCTGTGGAGCCCCCAACATCAGAAGGATATAGACTGGTTGAAGCAAATCCAGAGGAGGCCACAGAGATGATCAGAGGGCTGGAGCCCCTCTGCCATGGGGACAGGCTGAGA
>NW_010242987.1:0-7583 GCF_000690775.1 Eurypyga helias | reverse complement strand
GGGGTTGGAACTGGATGGGCTTTAAGGTCCCTTCCAACCCAAACCCTTCTATGGTTCTATGATTCCCTAGTTTCCCACTGGCTAAATGGCTCATCTGCACAGGAAATTGGCTACTAGCCTGGAACCAAGGTCTGTCTGCTCCTATGTTGTATGAGCGTAGATAGCATTGCCACCTAGCTCTGATCCCAAGTGTAGCTTAATTTCCAGTGTTCTGACTGTTTTCCTACACCAAACCTTTGTCCAAAACCTAAAGGCAGGTTTTCTTTTCTTCCACCCTACTAACCACAACAGTGTTTTTCTTTTTATGATGTGTTGAATGTCTCCTGATTGGTTCATCTCTCACATACATCTTCCTGATGAAAAGATGTTGAGACCTAGGTCACCTATGCATGATCTGAACTCAACAGAGGTTCACGCATCCTGATCTTAAAACCTTTCCATGACACAGACTTCTCCCTCTCTGCAGACAATCCAACTGCCTACATCCTTACTTTCAGGGCTGTAGAAAGATTTTCCTCATGTCAAACTTCAGTCTCTCTGCCTGTAGTTTAACCTTCTGACTTCTTATCTTACCAGCAGTAGGAGTAGGAAACTACTATTCTTTTAGATTTGTGAGGATATATGTCTTCTCTTGACTTGACAGTCTGCATGCCTGCAATGTTTCCTCTTGAATCATGTCTCCTAGACCTCTCACTTCTCTTATATCTTCCCATTGGTGGCTCTACAGCTGTTGCCTGCTTTCCTGATGTCACTGGTTATATAAATACAGCTGTTAAATCTGGAGTCTAGTAATGGCAAATAAAATACTGTTAACAGTCCTGGTACAAATACCAAGATATCATACTGGTGTCTTGATGTGCAGAAGTCAGAAACTTTCTTAGTGACTGAGACGCACATGGAAGGGAGCTGAATGAAAGAGGAATGCCTGTATTTCTATCAGCCCTCCTAAGACTCTGGTCTACTAAATATACAGCTGCCTACACACCAGTGGACTGGTTCTACTGCCAAACATCTGCTCTTTCCCCATAGAGTCATGCCTTCCCATCCCTACCATTCCCTCAATGCCTGCCACTGCCCTGCCTGCACTGCTAGATCAGGAGGCACAGCACCAGCCAGGGGATGCTGGAATACCTAGTCCCTACACTGCCCTGTCTCTCTGACCTCAAGCCTACACACCACAGCAGCCCGTGTTCCTGGAATGACAGCTACGCTCCGGAAATTGTGTCACCCGCTGAAGAGAAGGAAGCACTCACAGAGGAGCAGGAGCTCATCTGAATGGGCAGAAATGATGAGGGAAGAAGTCAGAGCTTGCACAATCTGCATGAGGAAACATCTGCATGCATGCACGCACACATCCCCATTCATGTCCCTTCTGCAAACAGGGATACAGCCTCAGAACCTGAACAGTTTTTCCAGAAGCTGGGAACAACTTCCCACAAGGTTTTTGTAAGAGGCTTGGGGATTTCTAACCATGAGGCAGTTGGCAAAGGAGCATCTTCAATCATTTTAAAGCATCAGCACAGTCCAGAATGCCGTGAAAAAAGCCACTCAGCTCAGAGCAGCTTTCGAACAGGCCGTGTGAGGGGGACAAATTCCAGTGAGGGGAACAAGCTAGCACATGAGGAAAGGACAATTTGGTCTCACATACCATTTCCTTTCTCCAACATCTTCAGCAGAAAACCAAACCCATAACCATTACGTAGTCTGGAAGTTAAATCTGGTTTTCTTCTGTTTCTCTCTTTTTTTGGTTAAATTCTTTTACATGCAGAGCTTCAATTACTATGTTTAGGACACGCAGCACCGGTGTCTGCCTCACCACTGCTTGAGCGTGCAGCACAGAGAAGACAAGCATTTTTGGTCTATACACCTTCAGAAGTGCAAATAGACCAAACTGTGCCAAAATAGACAGATCTCTGTGTGCACCTGTTGGAGTCCCAGTCCACCAGACTCGCATCTAAGCTGTGGGGACAGAAGGGAACCGGGATAAGAACCGTGCTGCTACCTCAGATGTTCCAGGGACAGGCAGCTGGGAGCAAGGGCACATACCTTCTCCAGGGTGCCTTGAGGGGCACAGAAATTCCCAGGCCCATGGGTCCTTGTGGCTTAAAACTGACTGCTGCAGGCTGATAACAGCGGACAGCATGTTCCTCGGCTCTACTCTATCCCCGGGATTCAGGGGCTAATTTCTGGTAGAGCTGGTCAGTGCTGGAGGGACATCTAGCCAGGCAAGTCCATTTTTACTAGGTGAGACGAGGCAGAGCTGAGGCAGAGGTTGGTAAAGTCAGAGCGACAAAGAGGCAAGGAATATTTCTGACCTCCCTGCAAGGACAGCAGAGATGAGAACCCATTACAGTGAAGACAAGTTTCCCTTTAAGAGAAGTCATTTCATGTCCTCCTACTTCATGGGCTTGGGTTTTGCAAGGTGTTCCAGCAGCATGCTTGACCTGGAATATATAAATAAAATACAAATAAGGTGCTTTATGCAGCTGAGATCAGTCACTTCTCACTTTTAATAAAAAGTGGGGGTTTTTTAATAAAAAAAGGCTATTTTCCCTGGAATATCCAGCCTTGCTCGGGGCTGGCAAACAGATGGTACAGAGGAGGCCAAATTACCTTCACAACCAGGGGCCACAGACGGAGTCATGCACTACATCCGACTCACCCTGCACCTCCCACTGATAGCAAGGGGAAACTTGCACACACATCAAATGAGGGTGACACCAGACCTGCTGAGGAGCATCACAGCCCTTTCCCTGGAATATCCAGCCTTGCTCGGGGCTGGCAAACAGATGGTACAGAGGAGGCCAAATTACCTTCACAACCAGGGGCCACAGACGGAGTCATGCACTACATCCGACTCACCCTGCACCTCCCACTGATAGCAAGGGGAAACTTGCACACAGATCAAATGAGGGTGACACCAGAGCTGCTGAGGAGCATCACAGCCCTCAGTTTGCAAGACGCAGCTCCCAGATCTTGCCACAGTATCATGGTATTTGCACTTTTGTTGTTTCTTAAAGTCTAGCTCCTGTAGTCACATGATTATGTATCACTATTTCATCTCTTGCATTTTTTTTAACTTATTTCTGGTTACCAAGTAAATTGGAAAGCACCAAACTTCTAGGTTTTGAAAGCAGAAGGCAAATCCAGAGAGCACAACATTTGTTGCTTTTCAATTATGGATTTGAAGGGATTTTTTTTTTTCCAGACAAATTTTTTCCAGGCCAGGGCAATCATGGGAGAGTAATGAAAAGATGTGGAGCGTCAAGTGGAGAGCGCTAGTGCCTTCTCAGTTGTAGTGCTGCCACGGGGCTGGCACACTGCAGCTCCATGGCCCCTTGCAAGACACTCATCTTGGGACAGTGTAGTCCCAAGACTATTGTTTTCACTGGGAAATGCATTTCAGTTGGCCTTGCATCTGCATTTTTAGTTCCTGTATTCTGCAGTTTTGTAACAGCAAAACGAAACTATATTTTTTGGTGGGAAAAGATGCTAAGGGACAGGCGGTTCAGTAGGGGACATCTGGTCTTTCATTTTCCACTGACTCAGGCTGGGAACAGTTTTTTGCCTGTGAAATGTGGACAGGAGTGAGATGCTAGTATTAGCATGCACTGCTGTTAAGATAAATGACAGCTGTCAGAAGGCTTTTGAGTTTCAACTCCTTTGAGAAGAGTAAGGAGACAGTTTGCACCTTGCACATCTCTTACATTAAGCGAGGGGCTGAAGTCATTATGTGCACATGTTGATATCTTCCTGGATATTCCTGATGACCAGGAAACAGGTTTTTTTCAAAAAGAAAAATGAGATTCTGAAGCAGAATTTGAAGAGAAGGCTGTGGCTTGTTTTGCTGACGAGATGATTGCAAAATACATGCAGCTTTCCCTGCTTCCAAGCTTCCTAAATTCATGCCCAGCCCCTATAACTAGTTCTGCTTTCAACCCCCACACGGCAGGTGGTTTCCAGTGCAAATACTCTTTGGTGCTCTACAAAATTTGGCCAGTCAATGCTTTTTCCAGGAAAATTCTCTCCCAAGCTGTTAAATGCTATGCTCATCAATTAGTGCTCTGGATTTGTTGTTTAAACCTGCATAAAACAGAGCATAGAGCAAGTAACTGGGGGAAAGCTCAAAAGCAGCACAAGCAAACCATACACTGCCAGTTTTTCACAGGCATACCAGAACATCCCTTTGAGCACTGCCTTCTCCCTGGGGTATAGTTTTTACTGTCAGTTTTCCAAGGGTAGAAGACACCTTCCATGTCCAAGACTTGGCTGATGTACAACTGTCGTGCACTCAGACCTCCCTGGGATCATCAGGACTCAGACTGCACCTGAGGAGGCACTGCCTGGAGAGCTCAAAAAGAAGTGTATGTTTGTCCAGCACACAGAATTGCCCTTCCTGTTCACTGCTGTTTCCCACTCCATCCACCACATCTCTGAATGCCTGATTTATCCTCCCAACAGCAAAGGCAGCTTTGAAGGTGACAGTGAAAGTGAATGCTCACATTGCTGGAAATTATGTTTCTGAGCATCTTTTTCAGAAACGCCACTCTGAGGGATCTCCAGGTCTCTGCCAAGAACATGCAGAGGACAGCCAGAGAAGGTTCAGTGGGCACATGCTCAAGTCTGCTGCAGTGAGGAGCAAAGACAGATGGATGGCAAGGCAGAGGTGACATCCCATCTGCTCCTGCAGGATCTGTCATCTCCTGAGGGAAACCACGACCAGAGACAACTAACCAATGAGGACTCACTGGTTATCTTCCAGCACTATCTGAACCCACAGAAGCTGGAGCAGAGATCAAAGCATCCCCCTGAAGAGATGTTCCAGACAGGGCCAAGAAAGGGTGGTAGGACAGCTGCTTGGAGGTGAGCATGCTGTAGCTGAGCTGAAGACCGACCTTGCTCTGACCACTTGTCTCTTTTACAGGTAATTTTCAAAGCAAGAAACACCTGAGAGTTTGTGTCCCCCTCCTTTAAAATGTACAGGAGCTCAAATGTCTTCTTTTCACAAGGCATTGGGCAGGGAATTGGCCTGTAATGACCTGTCCTATGCTCCAGACTCTGCAATCCACTAACCCCATTCTTTGCAGGGAGGAATTGTCTTTCTGCTCCACATATGGAGACAATACCAGGAAACCTCCTCCAGCAACTGCAGAGATGCAGGCTGCTGTGTGAGCGAGCTGTGGGTGTGCATGAATGAATGAATGAATGAACCATTCGTTAACACTGGCATGAGAATCTCCATGATTTTGAGACTACTAATTAGTGGTTGTAAGCGCATTTGCAATGGTAGGTGTTCACTTGCATGACTGCAAAGAGAGACAGGGAAGGAAATGCAGCTGGAGCAAACCACTGCCGTTCCCAGCACAGCCCAAGCTGCAGTTGTGATGAAGCATGGATGTGCCCACACCATGGCAAACTTGCTGTGTCAGGACACAAGCAGCCTTGGTGCATTGTTGCCTGGAGCACCAGCAAGAACACAGGAGCATTTGCTCAGTCTGTCCAGCAGATTTTACAGCCCATGCAGAGCTCTATGCTGTTACAGCTACCACTTCAGCTAGCTTGGCTAAGAAAAAGCAGCGTGAACCATAGCCACTGCAGTGTGGAACAGTCCTGTAGCACAGTATCTTCTCTCATCATTTGGGCTCACTGTCTCCCCTATTCCCTGATTTCCACTCTTCCTTTCAGAGCCCAACTCCATCTTTCTCTTGGAGACTGTGAACGATGAAGGCCTGAATGTGCTTGGAAAGGGGAGTGAGAGGGACAGGGGAATGGGAGTATCTTCTCCCAACTTCATATCCTTCCTATCCAGTCCCTTTTCAAGCAGATGAAAGCTGCTCTCAGGTGCAAGTAGGATAATGCTGCATCTCTGCTTCACCCTTCTTATCCTGTTGACATTAAAGCTGGGTCATACAAAGGGTTCATTTGCATGGACTAATGAGCATCAGCACAAACACTGACAAACCCTAATCTTCTTCAGCTCCACTCCAGCATCACAAAAGTCCCTCAGCTGAAGCAACCTTTCTGAGGGTCTCAGCAGGAGGCACTGGCATGCAGGAACACACACTGCAAGCTGTGGAGAAAGGTGGGCTAGGAGGAACTGGGGACGGGCCTGTCCCCAGCTCACCAGTGGATCCCCATTAGCAGAGTTAAGGTCTTGATGCTCCAGAGGAGTTGTGTACCTTGCTCAGTGAAAGAGCTGGGAAGTAGGTCAGCAACATAACTGAGGGAAACAGGGAGCTTTAGGGAGAACTTCATAGCTGACAGCTAATTAAAATCTGAGTTCCACTGCTTACGGTTGCAATGATTAGATTTCAGTGTGCAGGGGGAAAAGCAGCAGCAGGGATTGTGTTTGCTGCAACCATGCCGATCTTTTCCGCTCACACCATCCATTCGCCATGCCTGCTTGTGCAGCGCCTTGCGTCCTGCAGCCACTGCCAAACCAAAGGCCACTGATACGCATCCACTACTCTGCCCAGGTCCTGATCAGAGCACAGCACTGTGCGTGCTGTATGCATTTAGTTGTGCTCATTTTATATCAATGGCCCTGCTGGGAGAATTGAGTTCCACTAAAGCACCACACATGGCCAGATGCAACCTTATCCCTCCTCTGAAGAGTTTTTAATCAGAAGAGGTAAGACAGACAATCAAAGTTAGCTACTGGACATGAAATCATGCTTTTTTCTAAGCTGAATTCTTGTTTGGAATTGCCTTTCATCCCATGTGTAAGCAATAAACTCTTACAGTGAGACCAAAACTAAATAATATCAATAATAGCTGCAACACTATAACAAGTAGCTGGTTTGTTGGTTGGTCAATTCATCACAAAGTGCTTTATAGAGGAGTTTTGTGATATTGCCCGTGCCTTAAACCTCATCTTGACCAGAGGAATTTAGTTTTCCATCTCTGTTGAAGGACATAGTGATGCAAAATTAAAAAAAAAAAAAAAAAAAGGAAGGAAGAAAAGCACAAACTAAATACAAAGGTGAAATTCTAGCCTGCTGTCTTGCCAGTGGTGACAAAAATTACAGGTATAGCCAACAAGAGGGAGAAGCTGTAAGAGGTTGCAGGAGCTAGAACAATGCCTTTGGTTCTCCGCAGTTCCTGTTGCACTGAGGGTCTGGGTGTAGGGTACTACTCAAGGTCGCTGGGTACTTGCAACTACCACTGTGCGAGTTATTAGCTTTGGTCCTATTTTAAGTTCCTAAAGCCACAGAGTTTTGCCTGAAGGGTGGGACAATGGGTTCATCTGCTCCTTGTTGGAGCCAGTCAAGGGTGGAGGAGTCGTTCAGGCATGGTGAAAGGGAAACTGCCCCCAGGAAGGACACTCGGTCCAGCCTGAGGTGCAGCAAGTCCTTCTGTTCCCCGCTGCTGGCTTCCTGCAGGATATTCCCAACCCCCATGACCCTTGCATGGGGACAGGGGGGCTCTGTGGGCTCAGGGGCTGGCCTGGACCTAGCCAGATGTGGGGGCAGTTCCCAGGAGCGCCCTAGATGACCCATATGGCCCCTAGATGACCCATACAGCCCCTTGCCTGTCACGCCATGGTCCCTGCTGCCCTCTGCAAAAACCACAGCATTGGTGAT
>NW_010242986.1:24844-46338 GCF_000690775.1 Eurypyga helias | reverse complement strand
TTTTTTTTTTTTTTAATTGTTTTACAAGGCAATATTTTCCAAAAATATTTTCCAAAACCCAAATGACGGGTTTGGAACAACGTGGTGGTGCCATTGTGTGAGCTGGGCCCCACGGGCCCTGAGGCAGCACCATGGAGCCAGGCGAGGCCCACCAGAGCAGCCCTGAGGCGAGGCCAGCTTGGTGCGAGCCTAGCCGCCCCTTTCACCCTGCCTCCCCCAGCCCGGGGACGTGCCTGCCTAATGCCATCTGCTCCCGCTCCTTGGGGTGGGCACCCAGCCGTGGGCGAGCGGGAGGTCCCCACCAGAGATGCCGTGTGCCGTCACTGCCAGACGTGTGACTGAGTTGGGGGTTTCAGCTGATTTGGAGGTTTCAGCTGCCCCCTCGGTGCCTGAAACCCCCAAATATCTGGCTGGGGATGTGCTTCTCTTGGAGGAGCGTGTCGTTTCTTCATTTAATGTGAAGCTGGGGAAAGAAACTGCAAATGAGTGAAGTGGCCATAATGAAAACTTCGGTTAACTGGGGCAGGATTGTTGAGAAAATAAAGGAACGATGCCGTAGAGAAAGAGCAGAACAGAGACCATAGGTAGACTATTACAATATAGCTATAAATAGGTAGTGAACATCTACCTGCAACATTGTCCTCAGCCCTGTTTGTTGAATCTTAAAAGAACATTTGGATGTGAATCATGACCGAGGCTGTAACAATGCTCAGTGAAGGATTATCTCCCAGTGCAAAGCTGAAAAAGTTAGGGGACAAAGAAAAGGGGACATGAGGAAGGTATAAAATAATAAATGGTATAACAGTGGCTAGACTGGCCTTCCCTTAGCCTCCTGTGTAGTCAAAGAACTAGAGGACATGATATAACTGCAGAGCAATGTATGTGAAGTAGTTAGGAAAAAATGTTGGTGCCATGTACGATTAACCTATGAAATTCATGATAAGAAGCTTGATGGTACAAGAATGTTAAGAAGAACCAAACAGTTATCCAGTTACTGCCAGCCAGCCACTATCTCGCCCTAGTTTCTAATCCTGACATTTACAGCTGTGTTTCATTCGCATGGAGCCAGTTCAGCTTTGGCTATGCACATAAATCTGGATGTAACGTAATTCTCCTCCGTGCTCTCTGACAGGGTTAGCCCTCCAGAGGTAGTTTACTGAAAGAGTAAAGTCAAAAACATGAAACGTTCCCATGGATGACAGTAATTCTGGGAGTTTTAAGTTTAATGACAAGTCAGGAATATTTACCTTCATTTTCTCACATGTTTTCTAAGAATCCCTCTTTAGGGATCTGAGAGAAATACTCAAAGTGGATGAGGAAGCATGGATGTTTTTCTGTTTTACACTGCTGGTTTTAGCAAGAACGGTGCATGGCTCGTTTGTGAAATCATTTGCTTAGGAGACTTGTGAATAGACATGTTTACAGTATGGGGGGAGAGATGGTGTGTCCAAGGCCGTACCACAGATGATGGTAAAGCTCACAGCTATGCCCATATTTTCACTTCACACGCCAGAGTCCCACTCACCAGGCTGTATCTTCCTTCGAAAAGATGAACATTTAAGAGATGGAAGCCTTTCCCATCATTTCTGTGCTTAGGATTCATTGGTTTGCTAATGTCTCCACTGATTTACATACTCTACATATTACTGATTGTTTTCAGTATCTGCTACTATGGTTTTCTAATGCTCCAAAGGTATTTACAGACCTTGATAAATATACAGTAGGGAAAAACAGAAAGCAAGGAACCTGCATGGCCAGCAGGTCAAGGGAGGTGATTCTGCCCCTGTACTCTGCTCTGGTGAGACCCCACCTGGAGTGCTGCGTCCAGCTGTGGAGCCCCCAGTATCAGAAGGTTATTGACCACTTGGAGCGAGTCCAGAGGAGGCCACGAAGATGATCAGAGGGCTGGAGCGCCTCTCCTATGATGAAAGGCTACCAGAATTGGGCTTGTTCAGCCTGGAGTAGAGGAGGCTCCGAGGAGACCTCATTGCAGCTTTCCAGTATCTGAAGGGGGCCTACAAGGGTGCTGGGAGAGGACTTTTTACACCAGCCTGCCGTGACAGGACAAGGGGTAACAGGTACAAATTGAAAACAGGGAGGTTTAGATTAGATATCAGGAAGAAATTCTTCTCAGAGAGGGTGGTGAGGCACTGGAACAGGTTGCCCCGAGAAGCTGTGGATGCCCCATCCCTGGAAGGGTTCAAGGCCAGGCTGGAGGAGGCTTTGAGCACCCTGGTCTAGTGGAAGGTGTCCCTGCCCATGGCAGGGGAGTTGGAACTAGATGATCTTTAAGGTCCCTTCCAACCCAAACCGTTCTGTGATTCTTGCCCATAAAATCTTTCCAAATTCACCAGGAATAATGAAAAGTGAAGAATGTGTTTTACATACAAGCTGTATTTATGTTTTAGTTTTGAAGGTCTCTTTGTTATTTCCAGTAGGTTTCCATTTCCTGAAAACTTACAATGAATGAACTCAATTCATATTTTATTAACGGATGCATAGGAGCTGTCTGCAGCATTGTTAAAGGCAGCAGATCAAGTATATGAAATTACTTCCCTTTGATTTTACATTAGATGAAGGTTTACACTGAACAAAGAAAACATATAATAGGTTACAGCAGAATTCAGCCTAGTTACAGTGGGACTAATTCTAAGTGCAATTCTGAACCCAATTGCATAATATAAAATCAAGTTACTTCTGGGTGCCTACCATGAGCAACTAAGCTTGGGATCATGCACAGAAATATTTGATTTCCCCAACCTGACATCTTAGTCATCACTGGCTTGGCAGATTTGCATTTGGATTTCCTTTCTTTTTAAAGAAAAGCAGGAAGAATGGGGAAAAAATAAATACCAAAAGAGAACAAAGTTAAAAGGTGTTCCTCAGAGTGTTTCTAAAGATAAAGTTCTTAAAACGGCTCCATGCTGAGCTTACCCTTAAAGGATGGATGGCCTTCAGCCATCTGAAGATGACTCTGCTTAAAACCGTAAGCTATTAAAGAAACCTTAATGACCCAACAACTCAGAACATGCCTAATAATGGTTATTTTCCTGGCATTAGGCTGATAGACAAATTGTCTCCTAATGGAGAAAGAACCTGGATGGCACAGCTAACTATTCCAGCTGAATTTTTTTGAAAGTAATGGATTCTGCTTGGCTTCTGACTAGTCCTACGCACCTTAGAGTCTCAAGCAAGATCCCAGGTTTTCCAGCAGTTTTTATGGGCCACAGCAGCAGATGCTCATGTGTGTGTCTGTGTACACAAGAGAGTGTGCAGGGGCTTTCCAGGGTCCTGGGGAACCTCCTGCCAGAGGCACTTGGCTAAGCAGGGGTGATTGCCAGCCCTGGGCTCAGGAAGGGCCTGTACACCGGCTGCCATGGCCAGGCTCCTGCAAGACACTGACCCAGGCTACAAGGGACGCCACCTCTCTGGTGCCTGTCGTCTGGCAGCTCTGGCCAGCACTTGCACGTAGATGGTTTCTGCTGGGCCGTAATTGCCTGCATCAAGGCTGAATGAGCTCTTCCGCCAGACCGAGCACTGTCAGTCACTTGATCAGCTTGGCTTCTGTGTATGGCCTCAAGCCAGAGCCTACACTTCCCGCTCAGGCTGCAGGGCAGGTTGACAAGGAGGGTGTGCCTGACAGCGATGGGCAGGAAAAGGAACAGGAGGGTGCAGAAGCGTGTGCTGGAGTTCAGGCACATGTATTTGAATACACGAGAGGAGCAGTGAGCTGTAGATGCTGAAGGTTGGGCTCCTCATGGGGAGCGGAGAGGCGTGAAGACAGCCTTCTGGCATGGTCCAGCTCTGAGCAGGCAGCTGCTGCAACCACCCGGGGTGGTACCGCAGTTGTGCTGTGTTAGGAGCACCTGTGGGAGCTCTAAAGGCAGCAGTTGAGTTTGGGGTTGTGTTGTAAAACGAGGAGGAGATGGTGTTTAATCAAGTCCTCAACCCTGTTTAATCAAGTCCTGACAAGCAAGAGTAAGAGATGACTTGAGTAAGTGCCTGACGTGACTCCCTGCCTTCAGAGGCCAGTCGATTGCACCTTTTTAACTGAATCATGTTCTTTACATGCTTTCATTCTTATTTTCCATGTTCTGCACATCAGTGGCTCGTTGCTGTCTTATAAACCCCGCAATGCAAGTGCATCTTGAGAAAGGAGCTGGGAGGGGACATAAACGTCTCAGAGAGGTAGTTCAGTGGCTGTGTTCAAAGCACTAGGGGCAGCCAGTTTTCCTATCTTGCTAAGGATTTTCTGTTTTCAAGTGGCTCAACAGTTCTAGCTTGGTAAACACCAACGTATGTCTATTAATGTAAGCTTTTCTGGGCAAAGGATCTACCTCTCTATCCATTCTTTTCAAGAAAAGTGGATTCTTGTGCTCATACTGCTCAAAGAGTAATATTTAGGAAAAGGAGAGCAAAAGCAACTGAGATCTTTCAAAAAGTATGTCATTTTGGCAAACACCAAGCACGAGCATTTCTGATAAAGAAATTGTTTGGGGAAGTGGTAAGTGCATGTCAAAAGTGCATGGACCACTATCAGAGTTCAGGCTTAATTGCAGAGTGTTCTGTCAAAGAATACATAAATTATTGACTTAAGGATGTGGCTTCCAACTAGCGATCCACTGGGTACAAAATGTTTACCATGGTAAACAACGCAGTTTGTTAACTCACAGGTTCAAAAGTGCAGTGATAACGTTGTGGTTTATGAGAGAAGTTGAAGGTTGGCCATAATCTTTTGGTCTGAAAGGACTAGAACAGACACCAGCTCGTTTCTGGCGTTGTTGTAGTATTTTACTGCTTCCCATAGATGGAGCCACACTCACATCGCCCAGTTGCATGTGACTCACCAGCAACGAATGCAGCTTCCCAAAAGTCAGAGGAGAGCTATAGCAGGAGAGTTTGTCATATGTCTCCGGGCCCCATTTCCTGCCCATTCCCATAGGCTGACTCCCTAACACTGTTCACTGTCTCCCAGCTCTGTTCCCACAGTGCAGCGGCAACAGGCAATGACACACGAAAGCACTGATCTGACACTGACCTTCCCATACAGCTTGAAGGGAAATGTTTTTCAGATGTGGAGACTGGTGACGAGCCGCATTCCTCAGGGTTGGTATTGGGTCCGGCTCTGTTCTATATCTTACCAGTGACATGGACGGTGGGATCGGATGCACCCTCAGCAAGTTTGCTGACGACACCAAGCTGTGTGGTGCAGTCGACACGCTGGAGGGAAGGGATGCCATCCAGAGGGACCTGGACAGGCTGGAGAGGTGGGCCACTGCCAACCTCATGGAGTTCAACAAGGCCAAGGGCAAGGTCCTGCACCTGGGTTGGTAACATCCCAGGCAGAAGTACAGGCTGGGTGGAGAGTGGATAGAAAGCAGCCCTGAGGAGAAGGACTTGGGGGTACTGGTGGATGAAAAGCTGAACATGAGCCGGCAGTGTGCGCTGGCAGCCCAGAAAGCCAACTGTATCCTGGGCTGTATCCAGCTGTGGAGCCTTCAACATAAGAAAGACATGGACCGTCTGGAGCGAGTCCAGAGGGGCCACGAAATGCTCCGAGGGCTGGAGCACCTCTGCTATGGGGACAGGCTGAGGGAGTTGGGCTTGTTCAGCCTGGAGAAGAGAAGGCTCTGGGGAGACCTTACAGCACCTTCCAGTACCTGAAGGGGCCCATAAGGAAGCTTGGGAGGGACTTTTTAGAAGGGAAGTAGTGATAGGATGAGGGGTAATGGGTTTAAACTGAAAAAGATGGCAGATTTAGATTGGATATCAGGAAGAAATTCTTCCCGGAGAGGGTGATGAGGCACTGGCACAGGTTGCCCAGAGAAGCTGTGGATGCCCCATCCCTGGAAGTGTTCAAGGCCAGGCTGGACGAGGCTTTGAGCAACCTGCCCTAGTGGAAGGGGTCCCTGCCCGTGGCAGGGGGGTTGGAACTGGATGGTCTTTAAGGTCCCTTCCAACCCAAACCGTTCTGTGACCTATGGTTCTGGGTAACAAATACTACATTTCTAACTAGATGTTAAATCCCAGATTTGGCTGTAGATCTATTCTTCGGCATACTGAATGGTAAGGCATTAGAAAGGGTCTTAGGAAACATGTTTTGGAGATGTCTTCCTTCCACTGCCACACTGTGATCTTGGGCAGAATTCTGATCTACCAGGTTGTGTGACACTGGACTTTTACTGCAAAATGTTTGGGATCTACAGATGCAATAAAATGACTTGTAACACAAAGTAGGAGCTTTGGAGAACAGAGAGGAGGACTCTACAGTCTCTGCCACCTTTAAAGTGATAGCAAAATTACAATGATTTGATCAAAAATCTGTGTAAGGAAGACAGACACAATTGTCAGCCTAACAAGGATAAGAGCATTACAGGGTAAGGAGTAAGCTTTTCCAGCCTTCGGGAGTAAGTAATCATAGTGACCCTCCTGACAGCAACTCCGAGTTCTTTGCTCACTTCAAGAGCCAAGGAAGGCATCTCAGCATCTGTGTTCAGAAGAGTGCAGAGCCACTCGTGTCCCAGTAAGGGGCAAGGGTAAATATTTCCTTGCTGATTTTACTTATGTGGTAACAGGTTTCATTACAATGGACTTGAAAGTGTTGAGGAAACACCTGAGGCAAGTTACTGTATAGACAGAGTGCCCTTTTGCTAGGCTTTTATGTTTAAGCAAGGCAGTAAAGGCCTTTATGTTTAGCAGGCCGGTCTTGTTATCCTGCTGTTCAGTGTTCAGACGAATGTTAGCATGGAGTCTATGTGTCAGTAATATCCCAGTTATAAAAATGTGTGACTGCCTGGAGAAGAGGTCTGTGTCTGGTTTTATATCCTGGCGGTTTTATGGTTGCATTTGCAGTGATTGCTATAGTTTATCCCTTTTGCAGAGGCATGTGACATGCAAGAGTTTGTAGCAATCGAAGGGTTGAGGAAGCTGGGAAGGGTTTTCTGGTGCCAGACCAGTCCTTTGGATGGAGCCTCCTCTTCCCACGGCTTGCTCTGAAGAAGGAAGAGATGCTGGAGCCCACCCTGGTTTAGCACATCCTCATCGGGACGGTGTTATTTCCCAGCTGCCACTCTGACTCCAAAGTCTGCTCTTGAAGGAATTATGTTCTCCAGCTTTCTTTCCTTGCTAGAGAAGGCGCAGCTGGAGGGTTTGGAAAGTGGAGATTTGATCCCCACACAACCCCAGGGCTCCCCAGAGAGGTGAGTAATCAGCATGGGGAGAGGAAGTGTGTGACACTATCTACTTCGTTTAGATGTTTCCCGTGGAGCAAGAGAGTACAAGAGGATCTTTGGATTTCTGTTTGCAAAGCCTGGGTCTGATTTCAGCTGCGATGTCATCCCGAAAGAGCTGACTCATCCAGCAGGACTGCAGCTCCAAGGAACACATGCAGAGGCTGGGAAAGTTCAGAGCTATTTTCAGAGCTCGGGGGAGTTGCACCATGGGGTCCCACTCTCTGGAAGAGGTGCTAGACAGACAGCGTGCCATCCAAGAGCATCCGAGAGGCTCAGTAAAAGCTGGACACTGCCACGGCCCCGCAGGCATCAAAGCAAACAGACCACAAAGGCAGGAATTAGTAGAGGAAAACAAAAAACACTGGGAGAGTGTTTCTTTGGTGTTGTGATCTTGCCAATCACCTCCACATAGCTTAGCTGTATTAAATAGTCCCTGGAGTAGGAATTTGGCAGTGCCCAGACTAGGATGGTCCACAGGGAAATGGTGCGGCACAGCGGCAGAGCACACTGATATTCCCCAACCTGACTGCAGGCTCCTCTCCCGCCTCGGTTTACCCTCATGTGTTTACCTCAAACCAGCTACCATGCCTGGTGTTTCCAAAACTCTCCCTAGTCTGGGTAGAGCTTGTTAACATAACATTCAGCCTTCCAGCCTTAATAACAAGATTTACAATGGTGATAATAAACATTTAAAAATGGGATTTAAAGTATGTATTAAAAGCCATGGAGGGGAAAGCTCCGGAGGGAAATTATGATTTATGTCTGAGAAAAGAAAGATCAAATTAAAAGAAAAAAAGAACAAGTACTTAATGCTGCCTGGGGAACAGAGCAGCAGCCTTTCTCAGACAGGCCTGATGTTTCTACAAAATAACCAATCCAGGAATGAGCATCCCAGAAAAAAGCAGAGGCACGAACAAAGGAAGTAGGAATGAAATTCAAGTGGAGCTCTTTCCACCTTCTCCTGCCCCTCTGCAGCTCAGCATTGACACTGAGCAGACGAATTTGCTCCCGAAGAAAGATATCCTTGTGTGGCTGAGTTGCCCGGCAGACACCAAAGACTCTTCCAGCTGCTGGCAACGTTACAAGTGCGACCAGCTCCTGGCCACAGCGCTCCTGATGGAGCCCACGTAAATCAGAAGAACGCCTGTGGGCGGTTTGTTAGCACTGAGGAGTGCTCAGCATCTTGGATGCCAACACGCCGCAACTCCTGCTCGCAGGGAGCTGTTTGTCAGGCTCAGTGTTAAACGTCTGGTTAAAGGGCCTGATGATAAAGCGCTCTCTGCAGAGCTGATTTCTCCAGAAATGTGCGTGGTGCTAGTTTGTAATGTCAGGGGGCAGATCGGCCTGGAACATCCGGGGGATCTCATTTCAAAAAAATGGATACTGCAGAAAGGGGGTAGGGTGGGAGCTGAAGGACAGATATGACTAAAGGGAGGGAGAGGGTGCTGTGCTGAAGCCCCTGAGATGATTTCATTTACAGGAAAACATTCAGAAAAGGGAGCATAATAGAAAAGCAGAAAATGCCAAAGGCTATAAGGGTGTTCTGTTGGGTGCTGCTTGTTCTTCTGCAGAATGAGGACTCAGTGAACCTGAAAGGGGATGCATTTTAAAAAGGGTAACAGGGGATGTGGTTATTACAGAATAATGTGTTGTGTGTGCAGAAAATGTATTTACTACAGAATGACGTTATTTGTGAGAGTTTCACAGACCGTCATTGAGAACAAGAGTCAGCTTAAGTCTTAAGCAGGATTGGGGGTGGGGGGGAGGAATAGGATAACTAGAGGTTGCTACTTTTATTCCCTCTTACATGTTTGAGGGATAAGATTCCACTAGCTTCAGGGCATAGAGCAACCTCAGAAAGCCCGTGACTAGAAATAACTTCATGTGTGGGCAAACTATCCTGTTCTCTTGAACTTTTCTGGGAGTAATCCTTTGCTGGTTTCTGTCATAGGCAGGACAGTAGCCTGCAGGGGTATTTACTCCGGAATGTGTTACTGCTGGGGTGTGTTAGTAAAGGTACAAGCTGGAATTTCAGGCTGCTTCCAGGACAATTCATTGGCTGAAAAACACAGTGTGACAGATGTAGATAGAGATATACTGATTGACACGTTTTTTTCCACCACTCGATTCTGTCCCAAACATAAGAAAAAAATTAAATCTGTATTTTGTGACTATTTTTCTTTTTTCACAGCAACCCAGACTTCAGAACATCCCTTAGGTTAATACTGTCCAACCTTGTATCTTGGGCACCAGCTATCTCCTGGATGTTCTCTCTCTTCATCTCTATGGCTGTTTCTGCTGTAGTGAAGAAATCCAACCTTCTCTGGTGCCACCATGTTTCTGACATCTTCAGTCTTTCCATAGCAGTTAATCTTTGGGATCTGTCAGCATATGGGCAGTGGAGCCTGGCACATTGGGAAACCCCATGTTCGCTCCTGCTGCTATGGATGTCAGCAGTTCCCCAGCACCCCTGTTCTCACTGCTGTGTCCCTAGATATTTAGCCACTGTTCGCCAGTCTTCTCCGTGAGCTGTTGGAAGTCCCCTCTTGCTGACTTGGTCATTTGTCTCCTGTGGGCACATCCTCATCAGCATCACCCATGTTTGGCTCTGTAGCATGTTTATCCCAGCTCTGATGGTACCACAGGTTCTGGCATTCACTGTCCCCTCCCTGACTGTGTCCTGTAGTGACCTTCACTACTCATGTAGTGCTGCTTGCATGCAGGTAGTCCAAAAGATTGTGTCTCTCCTGCCCCAGTTGTCCAGCAAAGTGCCCAGCTGAGGGTGAAGTGAGCCACACAGTATGTCTGGTCTACCCTATCCGCTGGCCACGCTATCAACTTGCTGCCGTAGACACATACACTCCTGATCCCCATCTGCTCTTGCACCTGAAACCTGCCTGTCACCCTGGGCTGCGCATGGAGCTGGCTCGTCCCTCCGTGTACTTGGTGGCTCGCAGGGCCTGTCACTGTATCTCTCTGTTATGTCGGTGGCTCAGGACTGGCAGGGACTGACCACAGTTTTGCCAGGAGGCAGAGAGCAAGCCAATGATTAAAAGTATTCAGTCCAAAGGGTATTCAATCGAGTATTGTGTACAGGTGCCTCGAGTCTGGGAAGACTTCAAAAAGGTGTTTAATTTTCCCTGGTGAATCCACACTTTAAAATGTTTAAACAAATTAGATGTATAATTTGGGCGGATGACAGCTCTAGAGGAGAATGTGATGATAATTCACAGAACTTTGGAGGATGTAAATGTCAAGGAAGGAGGAGTGGTTACAGCAGTACTAGTGTGATAGCCAGGAGGGCTCAAGTAAATTTAAGAAAAGGAAAGATTTGGCTCAATACAAGGAACAAAAATATAATCTAAATAAAGCAACCTAAAATAAGTAACTGCACAAAGCCTAAGAAACCAAACAAAACCGTTCCTCCAAGTAGTTATTTGGAAAGAGAAAAAGTACCAGATACTACGTTGGGTTCTCTGCAAGCTTCACTCCTGTTATGAGTTTTTACATGGGAGCCACTCGAAAAACTGTGGTGATGGTGGCTGCCTAAAATGGAGCGAGCCAGCAACAATCTCTGCTTGATTTGGATAATCCCTGAAAGGGAGAGGCTGAAACCCCTCAGAAGCAGTAAATTAAAATTGAACAGAAACCTGGCACATACAGTAAATGACGCATATGGGGAATGGCACAATCTTCTGTCGGGCATTGCGCATAGAGGACAGACACATCATGATTTTCCGTGTCTAAAATAAAAAGCCTATAAAAAGTATTTCTTCCAGTTATGGAGACAAATGCATTTGACGAGAGTGATTTGTCTTCTTATTACAGAATTCATCCTTTATTTTTTTTCTCTTTTTTTCAGTTGTTTCCTCCTTTCCCTGGTCATTTTTAACTGCGGGGGAAGGGGTTGCGTGCAAAACGTGTCTGATCTGGGTAAGAGTCCAGTGCAGATGAGGGGTCTGAGACTGAGAAAAGACTGCTACTTTTCACACTGACAGTGCTCTCCCTTCATGGGAGTGTCCCTGGTGTTTAGAGGATGTGATAAAGTATGTTCAGTCCAAGCGGAGATGTTAAAACTTGTGACGAGAACAGAAACAGTCTTTACATTTATGCACCGTATTAGAAAATTGTAGCCGTAGCTAAACCAAATGTTTAAAGACATGGAAATTTAACATCAGGTTAATGGTCAGAACCAGAGATTGAAGTTGAGCTCTCCAGGCAGATTTTTTTCTATTTTCCAATTTAAAAAGAAGGCCAGAAATATCAGTGTACTGATGGCTGTGCTCTCGTGGATGAGCGTGTAAAACAAGGCTGGTGGCTGGGTCAGCGGGATAGATGCTGGGAAGGAGAGCATCCTCTTCAGCTTTATGAAGCATTGACTCCTGCGCAAGCAGGGAGGCAAAAAGCTGCTGCGCCACATTCACAGTACATTAACGGCTGGTATTTTCAGTACATACCAAACCCCAGATCAAATAATCCCACTGTTAGATCATGCTGAAATGTTCTGCTGCTTATTTCTGTCACAGAGAAGTTACTGGGCTGCAGGGGCTCCTGTGAAAGCGGGACATGAAGTTTTAAACTATATAAACTTTGGGTCTTAAACCAAACAAACGTGCAATCAACGAGCACTCCTTGCTCCCTGTTTATGCTTTGATGAAGAAGAACCTGAGTTCCTGCTGGAAAGTGGGATGGCAATTTTAAAAGGGCACGGTGCAGCAGCCAGCAGAAAGTGCCCCTCCACCGCCCCACTCTGCCTGGCCCTGGAAGGCCAGGCCGCCCCAAACCATCGCTCTGCCCCTTCCTGCTCCCCCATCTCTGTGCCGAAGGCTCAGCGCTGGCCTCTCTGCGGGGCCGGGGCAGGACAGCGGTTGAGGCAGGCAATAGGAACCTGCCACCATGGCGGCACTCTCCGTCCCTTTCTCCTCGTGTTTCTGGGCATTTTGTCCAAGGGCAGCGCACTCAGGATGTTTCCATTCACATGTTTTTGCAGATGTAACTGTCTGCCAAGCGTTGCGCCTTTATTTTTATCCGGGAAAATCCTTGACGTGTTTTAGGAGACAGACACGTGAGGGCCAGGAACTACCAGCAGGCACGTGTCTGCAATCTCTCTTCGGCCAAGGCCCACGGGCCCGGCACTCACCACCCCAGCCGAGAGAGCAGAAATCAGCCCTCAACACGGCGCCTGGGCGTTGCTCGCCGGAGAGGCTGCCCCCGGGCCAGGGCCCGCAGCCCCGTCCCAGCCCATGGCGGTGGGGAGACGTGCTGAGCCGGCCGTGCTCTGCTCTGTCTCTGCTCGGCACAGCAGCCCCCGGGTGACAGGGCCGCAGATGGCTCTAAGAGGCTCTGGACTGCCTCAGCCGGGGCAGGGTGGGGAGATGAACTGCAGTGCCCTGTCAGCCAGCAAAGCACATGGAGACGGGCTTAAATCCTCTCGCTTGTTTTGCCACCAACTCCTGCGTCGTCCTCTCCCTCCCATGCCCCATCCCTCCCTCTTTTCAGATCCTGTTATTATCCTCCGCTCCCCAAATTTCCACCACTGGTTTTTTTCCCACACCTCCCAGTTTTTGTTTTAACCACTCTATTCCCTCTACTAATGCGTGCTCCGCTCCTACACTTGGACACAAATACTGGGAGCCCTGGATACACCAGGGACAGTCTCTCTCAACATTACTATTACTATTATTAAAATAACACCATGTCATAATTACAATAATATATAAAACAGGTAAAATAATGCCAGTAACATAACAGTATCCTACAGCTGGGAGGAACAATTCCCAGGAAAGGTCTGCTTCACCCAAGCACGGCACATGCTTTGGGGACATCGCCTGCCTGTGCTGAGGGAGATGTAGGAACCAAGACAGCAGTGCTCTGTGTTTTTATTTAAGGGCTTGTAATCTCAGGAGGCATGGAGCAGAGGGTAGTCGACAGCCTCATATCTGAAGTCCCTGCTTCAGGGTGGAGCTGTGTTTGAAAATGTTAATGAAAGAGAGTGTGGTTTTCTTTTTACACTAACAAAGCTTGTTTCCCTTAGTCAGGTTTGGAGAAATAGCCAAGTTGTTTTAGCTGAGATTTTCCTGAGGCAACACAGGCCACGGGCAGACACCAAACATAGAAACTTTCCGCCCATACCACTTGTCAGTGTTATCAGCAACTTTAAACAAGACTTGATAAGAGGAAGGGCCAGGTAAACTTGGCTATTAGTATTCCTCCCATAATGAGATCTGGCTGTGTTTGCCTTGCCAGGTCAGCAGTTTTATAGCTACGCGAGACACTGGAGGACCCACATGCACTAGAAAGCTGTACTATTTAGCTATTCTTTTCATTTTGTGGTGGAGGCAGCAATGTAAAAGGACAAAGGATATCCATCAGGATGGCTTGTGGGGTGGAGGAAGAACACCTATGTCCTCTCTGAGCAACCACCTCTTACTGCTGCTAGTAATCAATCTGTAACACTGGTAAATCAATGTTGGGATTCATGCTTACCAGTGAAAATGTGACTGTGGACAAAGCCGAGGTCAGAATAAACAAGAACAACACGACTGCATGTCTTTTCTTGCAGCTTGGACACCCATATCCTGAGAAAAGAGAGCACTGTCCAAAATAGGCAAAGTGTTCTTATATTTGCCAGCTTAAGAGCTGTTTATTCATTAGAAATATCAAGAGGAAAAACACAGATGTCAGCAAGGTCAGGCTGCCTCGGTCCATGCTTATTTGTGTTTTGGATTTGCTGCGAGCAGGGCTCCATGACCCAGCAGCGTGAGCTCCAGCACCTCGCTCTTGGGGAATGTCCCCGGCAGCAGAGCTGCCCAAGAGGGTGTTGGGGAAGAGCTTGGCAACAGGACACCTCAGGGTAAAAAGATCCAGCTCCGTGGCTTGAGTTCTATAGCCTGTGCCGTAGGTGACCGGAAAAAAGTCTGAGGCCACCATCCCCTGGTTCGAGGTCCTACCTAGCAATGCCGATGCTCATGGAGTCATTGCTTCCCCCTGACCATCTCTAACTATTCCTTCCTTCAGCTGCATCTCAGCACACCGCCACCTCTGCAGCACCGGCACGATGGGTCGTAGAGGTGTTGAACCCCACCAGGGAACTGGTCCAGACTGAAAAACCAATATGGTAGGGTGAGAAGAAGGCTAGATCTCTTTAACCGGGGGTTGCCACAAAAAGCGCTTCAGGACAACACAGGATTCAGCTGGCCAGCCATGAGTGTGACCAGTCCTGCCTCAGCGTGCGAGGATGCCTTGGGGCTGCCTTGGTCCTGCCTGCCTTTTCTCCAGCAAAGCAGGTGGGCATCGGGCACTGTACAATCAGTGTCCGTACCAGCATTCCCAGATGTCCTGAAGTCTGGTCAGGGCTGGAAACCCCAGACCAGGTCACCCAGATGACCGTTTGAGATGGGAAAAGCACATGTGCCAAAGGAAACCTGCCTGTGTGGTTGTCCCACTTCGTTCCACTGACCTGTTCCTGAGTTCAGAGACAATTTTCTATGGAAAAAAAAGGAGGGTGCCTTTCTGCTCCCACTTTTTTCACTACTCAGTGATAAATGAAGGTGGTTGGGAAAGTGTCCTTCCTCACCTTCAAATTTTTCCTCTGCATCAGAAAATCAGGTCTTAGCAAGCTGTTTCCCTTGAAAGCTTCTGGGGCAGCTGTGTGAGCCACCAGCAGCAGCAACATTCAGGGGACATCTGAGGGAGGGGAAATGGGTTCTTTGAGACCACCTGGAGCTCTGTGTGCCACTGTGGGGACGGATGAGCAACGGGCAGAAAGAAGTGCTGGAAGATAAAGTTTCCAAGAGCAATAGGGAAACAGCCACTGCACAGGATTTCACTGGTAAATTCGCCTTGCAAATACAACCCCTTCCAGAAGTAGATGGCACCCTCAGTGTTACACCCTAATAAATCCTCTCCCTCAAATCACAGCCACAGACCCCAAGTGTACTTGCTGTTCAAGTTCCTCTTACATGACTTTTGGGCTCCCCACCACCATTGCAGCCAACAGGTACCCCTGCTTCAGAGCCTCCTGCAGCCTGAGCTCAGGTTACTAAGCTGGTGAAATCGGCTGTTGCATGTGGTTGTCCTTTTGAAGCCCACCACTCGCTTCAGCCACAGCCCCCGTGGATGGGGGCTGATCCCCAGGCAGATATTGTTGCAGAATAGCCAGTGGTAGTCTGAGCTCCTCACACTGCAGTTAAAATGCAGGGGGCATGGTAAAAGCATGAGTGTGAGTTTTCACGGTGAAAAGGAACAGTAAATTGAGCCTTAAGCACAACATGTCTCTCTTACACTTAATTTAACACTCGTTCTGACAGCTCCTGGCGATGCAGACATTTTATCTGCTGTCTGCAGCCTCTCCCGCAGCCCTGACTCAGCTGGCCCTTGCCTACATGCCTTGTTTGAGTGGGAACCTCTCCAAGAGGCCCTAATAAAGTTCAGTCCTCATGGCCCCAGACATTTCCGTCTTCTCCAGGGATGATTGCATCAAATAAAGCCCAGGAAGAGGTGGTTCCAGTCAGTCATTGTTTGGGAAGAGGAGAAACACTCCTTTGGGCCAAAGCTCACTTGTGGCCAGGAAAACACCTCCAGGCTGTTGCTGTCTGTCCTCACTATCCCGTGTCTCCTGTCTTTGCATTTGAGGACCTTCGTGTTTTATTACATTAGCACCACCAGAGGAATTGGCATTTGCTAGTCCGTTTCTTTTGGATGGGGACAGGGGAAAATGAAGCTGCAAAGGCTTGACAGTGCTGCCGTCCATTGGTCTGCAGGTAGGAAGTCTGGTTGGTGATGAAAATACTAGCGTTTCTTTCATAAACTGGCTTTTCACTCGGCATTATGGTCCCTGGACCTCTCCCTCTTGGCATGAGGGCTGTGCTACTGAGGGAAGCCGGCCTGCTGACCACCCCTGTGCTGCCCATGGCAACGGTGCCATCTGATCCCATGTGGAACCAGCCTGAGTAGGTAGAATGTAGAAAAATATAAAATAAAACTAAGCAGAGCTTTAAAAGAACAAACACAAAAGCTTTTTTTCTTTTTTTTTTTTTTGGTCAGCTCTGCTCCCTGCACTGGCTCATTCGAGGTCTCAGTGAGGTTTATACGAGGGTGAGGGTGGTCCAACTTGCCCCCGTCACTGCATTGCTGCTACTCTGGCCCTGCCCGGCTGCCGGCTGGGTGACACAAAGAGCTCAAGCAGGGGATGCCGGATGCAAAGTAAGTCTGGGAGGCAGGATGTCTTGAGATTTCTGACCACACAAATGGCTGGGACAGCTCAAAGGATGGAATAAACAACTGGGGCAAGGGAGTGACGCTAAGCTCAGCTCCTCAGGACCTGCTCAAGAAGTTCCCCGGGATGTTTGGGGGATTTCTTGTGTGCTGCAGGACAAACAGTGCTGCCTGCAGTTCCCAGGGTCAGGGACCTCAGAGCTTGTTTGCCCTTTTTTCCTGAAACACTGTGAGTTAGCGTTACAAAAACTACAAGTTCTCTCCAACCCCTTGCCAGCATCCCTCTGTGGGCTGAAGCCATTCATCTCAGCCTGAAGTTTCTCTAGGGAGGAAACGAATGCAATTGCAATGGTTTGGCCACTGTGCCCTGCCTCCTCCAGCCATCAAGGTCCTGTCGTACAGCTAAAAGACTGCCAGTGAGGAGAGCTCCCACAGTGGTGCAGCTACCTCACGGCATCGCCCACACCGGTGCTCGGTGGGCCCTGTGACGCACACAGCCGGGATGTGTAAGAGCCACTGGGGCTAAGACCCCTCCAAAGGAACAAACTGAAATTCAGTTGCCTGCAAAGCCAGCAAACATCCCCACTGGCCAAGGCTCTGGCTGCAGAAGTCAGTGTCTTCCCCAGAGCCAGCAAGAGGTTGGAGGGTCCCCAAGCTGCCAGCCCTGCAACTCACTGGGGACCGGGCAAAGCTCATGGTCTGTCAGGGAGACGAGGGGGCTTTACTTGAAAAACTGAGGGGCATAAGGGCTCAGAGGGAGAAAAGGTCTCCAGAGGGCTGGTTGGAAGTGGTGTTCACAGCGGTTGTTGGCTGCTGGCAGTGGCTGCAGCTACACAGAGCTTTCCAGGTTTAAGAGGTCAAGGAAAAGCTGCCGGAAGACAGGGACTGTACAAGGAGGGATGGCCACTGACTGTTCACAGTCCTGGCTGAAAAGCACAGAAAGGTAAATTCAGGAGCAGAGGGAACTGAGGTAATGGTCTGCAGCCACCCTGCCCTGCCTATGTCCCCCCCTTCACCCCGAGCAGGCACGCAGAGATGGTTTTGGTCCTGACTCGGCCACTTCGCTCCAAGCAGGAAACTAAGAAATGTGTTTATTTTATCCTCAAGAGGAAAACAAAACAAAAACAGAGCACGAGGAATGAAAGATCGGCAACGGGAAACATTATTTCCAGTGCAGGGAAATGCAGTTTTCATGTCAACCAGCTGCTGTCAGCGGCCCTGCGTGGCATGATAAATGGGATCAGGCTTGGCGGGGAAGCCTGCTGGCCTGCACCAGCCAAATCCATATGGGAAATGAAGAGAGCTTGAGAACGAGTTCGTCGCACCCAAACATGGGTGGCTTTGGATAGCATCAGCTACTGGTGTCCCCGCGGGTATCTGGTGACACCGTCCCCAGTGGAGCACAGCAGCTAGCAGCATGCTGGGGGGTGGGTGCTGTGAGTGCCGGGTGCCACCGGCACCCCAAACCCGCCCTCATGGTTTTCCCTTGAAGACAGCAAGAGATTTCAAGGGGAAAAGCCTTCATGGTGACCTTCTCCTTTCACAGGCTGCAAAGCCGACAGACATCCTGTTCAGCTCAGTCAGAGTTACGAACAGGGAACAAAAAAAGGAAGAAAAGGAGCTGAAACAGGTGTGTGTCCCAAAAGCCCTGGGTGTGCACTTGTACCCACTGGGAGTTTTCCTTCACCTGACGCAGATGGAGAGAAACCACTGAGAAACCACGCTGGTCCCTCCGACAGGACCTATGCCGGCTACATGCCCTCTGGAGCCACTACTGCGTTGACCCCTGCCAGCGACCTGAGGGCTGAAAACCCCAATAGGCAGCTTCGCTGGAAAATAAACCTTGTAAACACGCTGGCCATGACACCTTTGTAGCGCCGGGAAGATACAGTGGGGACTCCCCTGCTAGAGTACCAGCAGCTCCGCAGGAACACATGCTCATTTCTGTATCCCAGAGAAGCTGGGATGCTGATTCCTCTCCTTTGAAGAGGCCAAAATTGCTATTTTTGTTGCAAAAGTAACCTTAGGCAGTAACACCCTTGCAGCAGCCTCACACACTGTCCTAGGGGAGACACTCTTATGTTTCGAAAAAGCAGTGTTTTCAGACAGGTGAACCACCCCCTTTTCCTTCAGTTTCAAATGGATTTCCTTAATAAAATAGTGAGTTTGTCCCTATTCTGGGGGCTAGTCAGATCATTTGGTTGGCTACACATCAGACGTGAAGGTCTCTTCAAAAGCAAATAGGCCAAGCAGAGTGGCTTGAGAGCAGAAGTAGCAACTTACCCCCGTTCTAACGGCTGGTGACAGTATCTAACGCCGTGGTGACAAAGGCAGAGTATAAAATATAAATTACAATTATTGTGCCCTTCTGCCCACAGAACGTACAGAGTACTATTGTGCCCTTCTGCCCACACCTATGTTTGTGACCCAGCCCTTCCCAGGAGGCAGGGGAAGGGCAAAGCCCGCAGCAGTTGATGTACTTGGCTTGGCTGGCATGTATTTTTATCCTCTGCCGTACAGCCTGCATTTTGTTCTCATACTGCTGTAAGAATCAATGCAAATCAATTATGTTTAAAAGGGACAGGAGTATTGGTCTCAGATGTACTAGACTTTGGCCCTCCCCGTACACTCCAATTTCCACAGATTAGGTTGTTTAGAAAACTATGGATGTAATTAATAACAGCCAAAGGGCATTTTAAGCAGGAGTATTTAAGCAAAGGACAAAAGGGAAATTCTGTGGGAAATAAGCTTCACTTTCAGTGTTAAAAAGATGATATAAACAAAAGTGTTCAACTTCATCCCTGATGTCACGGTTAAAATTACCAATAAATAAAATTAAAAAGCCTGACAAACTCACTTGACTGTTGTCCAGCTGCACCAAGGAGCTTTTGCTGTCCCATGGCCGCTGCCCCTGTACAGCAGAAGAGAAACTGCTTTTGGCCAGCAGCTCTCCTCTGGCGACCTGGCCCGTAGCTGCTGCCAGAGGAGCTGGGGCCTGGCTGAGGGGCCGGCAGGGATGCTGAGGAGCAGCAGCTCGGCTCCTGGGGTGCCTCAGGCCACCTCAACCCTGCATTTCAGCTGGCAGGATTTCATCCCCACACCACCAGGTTTCACACCAGACACCTCTGTGATGGTTGCACCAGCAGCTCCCGAACTATTTACGTCAGCACCTTTTCCACAGTGTCAGGAATGGAAGTGTGGCATCGTCCCGCTCATGTCCCCACATGTCTCCCTTGTCCCCTCCCAGTGTCTGGGAAATGATGGAAGGGTGATGTGCACAGCTATTTCATAAGCTGTGGACAGGAGAGAGAAGGGAAGGAGCCTGTGGGACACGGCTTTAACACCCACTGTGGTGCCCCTGGGATGCACCTGGTACGAGATGGTCAGAAGGAAAGAAAAACACAGGGGTTTTGGTAAGCACCCACGGAGAAATCAAGGTGATAGTATTCCCTTCCCACAGGGTCACTTAAGCGGGAACAGGTCCCAGCACGGGGGCAGACACGGCAAGGCATGGTGCAAAGACAGGATCCCTTCAGCTGCAGCAAAACCCCTGTGTCCCAGTGCAGCTCCAGTGCCACAGTGCAGTCCCAACCTCTGCATCGTTGCCAGCCTGGGGGCTGGGACCTGGCCAGAGCCTGCACACAGTTCCCCATTCCCAAACCCCCCAGCGCAGTTGAAGGCTCTCCTGAACATCTCCCACTGATTGAATTCACCTTTGCTGAAGCGCTGACAGGTCCCAGCACCCATTGTGGGGCCGGGGAATGGCAGGAGCTATGAGCTGTCACCAAAAAGATGGGTTTTCTTTTGCCGGTAAGGGGGTATCCTTGGGCAAGTTGATCCGAGAAGAGAGAAAGGGGAAAACCAGCAGGAAAAAAAGGATCATTGTGTTTCCCTGCCAGCACTAGTGGGTCTTGCTAAAACTGCAGCCCTGAACTCCTGTCAGGAAGAGCTGAATTGGCACAAAATTAACTGAGGGAGAGGAAATGAGAGAGGGACTAGGAAAAGAGAGGCGGGATGAATGGGAAAAGCAAGAGAGCAGCAATGCCTGCCACGCGTTCCTGCAGCACCTCCTCCAAGGGGGTCTGTAGGCTCTCGCCCACCCGCCCTCACAATGAGAAGTGATACGCTGCGTGAAACGTGACTTCACTTCCTTCTTTCCCATCACTAACTCCTGGCACCGTGCCTCCCTCACCAGCAGCTCTCGTGCCGGCAGTGTCTGATGCCTGCTAAAGAAGAGCTGGCCTTCTCTCCAAGCGCATCCCGCGCGCTGGTTGTGGGGATGCTGGCACGCTGAGGGGATGATCGCCTGAGAAATGAATATTTCAGCACAAAGCAGAATTAGCGGGAGGGTGGGTTGGGAGAGAGGCAGGAGGAAGCAAAGCTGTATGGGCATGAAACGCCAGGAGCACCGAAGGATGGCTAGGACAGGTGACAAAGGGATTTCATTATTAAGAACAGCTGAAAGGGAGGGGCACCTGTCCCTTAATGTCAGAGTGTGGAAGGAGCCCATCCGCTTGCACCTGTAACCCATCTGTGTTTGCCAAGGCCGCTGGTGGACATGCACATCCATGGTGTCACATTCCACCACTGAAAATAACTGGAGGTGACAATAGCAATGGCATGCCCCTTGGGTTGTCTGTCACCTCCGGAAGGGCTTGCAAACTCACCCAGGACACTGAGGGAGCAGCCAGCCGGCGAGAAATGCTGCGGGCAAGGGGCAGGAGGCTGCTGAGCACAGAGGAGCATGGAATTTGAGCAAGCACAAGGCAGGCAGAAAGTCTGCCAGGAGCAGGGGCAGGAAGGGAAGGATCCTTCCTCATCACAGCTTCCTAACAGCTCCCGGGATCCACCTACGCCTGCTCCTCCACAAGCATCACCGGAGTTGTGTAGGCACATCACGGGGAACGTGCTGTCGCCTGGCACTGGGTCCTGGCCACCCAGCACCATGTGGTCGGGATGCCACGGAGGGCAGCGGGGGGAGCCTCGGGCAGACGGTGCCCTGTAGCCATACAGCGGGTTCCCTGTTTCAGCCGTGTTCACCTCAGC
>NW_010242986.1:17140-24830 GCF_000690775.1 Eurypyga helias | reverse complement strand
AGTTAGGCCGGTTTTGGGGCCGTTCTCCTCAGGTTTTGCCACGTCACATTGCTGCAGTTCTCAAGCACAGCAGGGCCAGCCACACCGGGGGTCCCTCCAAGCGCAAAGGGACGGCTGCCTTAACGGTCTTCATGAGAAACAGCCTTCGGTGGAAACCTCAGAGCCCCGTTGGCCCCAGATGACACAAACGTATTGCTTTTCAGGGCGGATCACAAAGCTGCTGTGGGAGGAAGGGATGCTAATGGGCCAGGTGCAGGGGAAGGAACAGCGCAGCGGGTTTTTGCCAAATGGTTAATTGTTTGTCCAGTTGCATTTTACCAGCAGACGTGTTGCAATCCCTTAGGCGGGCATCCAGGCGTGCGAGAGTCCCTCGAGCCACACGCTGCGCAGAAGGAGGAAGTGACGATGTTGATGATGCTGCCAGCCTCTGCAGGGCCTCCAGGGTGAGAGGCAGGTGATGGCAGCAGCGTGCGCAGAGGTACAAGCTGGGGGCAGAAATGGCAGCAGGTTTTCACATGGATTAGCCACCTGCTCACTTTACAGGTGACCAGCAGCACCACTTGCCTCTTCTATCCAGCCCTTCTCTGCCAGGAGGTTCCGGGATGAAATGCAAAACTGTGGGTTCAGCCCGGCACCATCCCTGCCTGTATGGGAGGGTGTGTTGGTGCTGATTTTTTGTTGGTTGCATTAGAAATCAGTCTCCAGAAAAACTGCTTTTGTAGCTTTTCACTGCTTTATTTGCATGTTTCCAGGGAGAAGATTTGGGGTTGTTTTTTTCACTTTAGGGCTGTTGGTTTGGTTTTGCTTGTTGGTTTGCTGTTGGTTTTTGGTGGTTTTTTGTTTGGTTTTTGTTTTTTACACTTAGGTAAAGAAAATATAGGTTGTGCAAAGAAAGGGCCTAGAAAAGGCAGATATATCACCTTCTTCAGGCAGCGGGAGAGCCTCTGCCTCACCCTGGCACGGGGTCATCAGCCCCTCACAGCCACGTCTGCCTGTGAAAGCTGGCAGGAATTAAAGAATAACGGCTTTACCCAAATGGCACATGTGGGCTGGCCTGTTCCTGCAATTATGTGGTCAGGAAATTAATTTTGGTCAACTTCTTCCAAATACCTTCCCATGCAAGCAAATCCTCGTGGGACTTCTTTCCTCTGCTGTCACTGGGGAATTTCAAAGGGGATGAAACTCCCTGAGAGGCCCAGAAGTGCTTTACCAAGAAGTGCAGGGACCTTCGCGCAAGGGAGAACTGAATTCCTCACCCACCCCGGTCGGGAACACCGGGGACTGCTCAGTTTGGATGTGTTTCGCCTTGCAGTGATGTAGCAATGGCTTCTCCCACCCCGTCTGTGCCAGCTCCATCCACCCTGCACTGCCAGGCCGGCATGCCAGCACCCACCCTCAGGCTTCGTTCTGCTTTAATGAACCACCAATTTATCCAAGAATTGTACTTGTGAACTTTTGGAGAAGTGGTCTAGGTTGCGAAGGCGGGTGGAGGACATACGCATCTGCCTGGCCAGGGGAACTTGGAGTAATCTTATATTTTAAAAATATTTAAACTATCCAGCATGAATTTTGTATCGGTGACCTACTCCTACTATTTAATATGAGATAGGTGGCTGCGGTCTGATTTCAACCCAGAGACCTGCCTGAGAAATGATCCAGAACAAGAAGAGCTTCCTTTGAAAAATCAACACCAATCCCCCAACTTTTCTCAATCAGCATCACAAATTGGAGCCATCTGGTTGGTATTTTTCACTGAACAGCCCAAATTTCACAAGACCAGCTCTCCCTCTAGACGAGAATCCCAAGCTCTTTTGTGTGTTCCAGCAGAAGCCACAGATTTATTTTCCTTTCATTTTCTGATGCACATTATGAAGTTTTAGAAGCTGACCACTAACCCCATGCCGAGAGTTTTCAGACATTTCTGGCTGCAGCCCACCTTCGGGGCAAGGCTTGCCTCAATGCGGTGGAAGGAGGCAGGAAGGGTGATGGTCACCCACCCTTTGCCTCTCTGCAGGCAAACCACTCCGTTCTACCACAAACTCCCCAGGTCGCCCACCCCAGCTTCGTGGCAAGCCTGGGAGGAAGAGCTAATGGGTTCAGCAAGTCAGACATGAAACACCAGTAGGGAGTGCAGGGAGGGGGCAGATGCAACCTGTTCATCAGCTGCTCGTGTGAGCGCGCAGAAGCCAGCCTTAACTCATTCGCTGGCTGCACGCTGTGGGGTCTGTCATTTTCCATCTCGGACCGTGTGTTCTTGCCTCTGGCAAAGAGCTGGGGACACTCTGCTGTGGGGGACTCCTGGACAAAGTCACCCTTTGATGCATCCCACTTGGCTTATGAAAGATCCATCTGCAACTCCCCTGAGTGCTGTGGTAGTCCAGATAAAGATGACACAAGAAAAATGCACAAGTATTTTTAGCTCCCATACTATTTCTTTTTGTTGCTGGGTCCACTATGAAAAAGAATGAGGGGACAGATTACTCATTCTCTGTAAAATTACTAATTCTCTTCTGAGGATAATTAGTTCAGGCAGCTGACTCCCCCTCACCACAACCTTGCATCCCAAGACTGAAAAGCAGAGAGAAAAATTACACCCCTATTTCGCACAAGTAACTCCAGCCCTAGAGAAGGAAACTACTTTTCCACTAAGTATCTCATCTCCTTTTCTGCTTAGTGCCAATCCTAGCGAAGTGACAGACGGGAAACTAAACCTAGAGTTTCACATTTGTTTTCCACTGGAAAACGTTTAAAGCTTAAGGTTTCCTCCTATTACCATGGCACAAAGGGGTTTGTACAGTGAAGGTAGAAAAAGGAAAGGAGGCCCTTTTTTCCTTTTCTGTTTGCATCTTTATAAGTGATCAACACTAGAGAGCAGAGCTTTAACATAATGGCTCGATATCCTGCTGCATCTTTTCTCAATAAAAGAGCGGGTAAGAACATCTCTGATGTCTTCTGAATAACCAACATGCCACGCTCACCCTTCCAGGGATTCCTCTACTGAAAATAATCATGAGTGAGCTCAAACAGTACATGCATTTCTTGCATTTTTTACCTATATTCCATATTAGCGATCACTGCAACGGTGGATGGAAAATACAAGTTCACCGTAAGACACAGCACCACACAAGGGACAATCGGTAGGAGACCAGGAGGAAAGCAGCTTTTGTAGTCCCTGCAATTTTTTGGCTTCTCTTAGAAGACTCCTTGTAAGACAAGGCAGAAATAGTTGCAGGCAGCGGCATTGGAATAAACAAATGAGCCCAGTCTCAGATGAATCCAGAGGGACCTGGACAAGCTCAAGAAGTGGGCCCATGTGAACTTCATGAAGTTCAACAAGGCCAAGTGCAAGGTCCTGCACATGGGTTGAGGCAACCCCTGGTCTCAATACAGGCTGAGAGAACTGGGCTTGTTCAGCCTGGAGAAGGCGGCTCTGGAGAGACCTTACAGCACCTTCCCGTACCTGAAGGGGGCCACAAGAAAGCTGGGGGGGACTTATTACAAGGGCAGGTAGTGACAGGAGGAGGGGTAATGGATTTAAACTAAAAGACGGTAGATTTATACTAGATATGAGGAAGAAATTTTTTACAATGAGGGTGGTGATACACTAAACAGGTCGTCCAGAGAGATGGTAGGTGCCCCATTGCTGGAAACATTCAAGGTGAGGTTGGATGGGGCTCTGAACAACCTGATCTAGTTGAAGATGTCCCCGCTAATTGCAGGGGGGGTAGACTAGATGACCTCTAAAGGTCCCTTCCAACCCAAACTATTCTATGATTCTATTAATAAATCATTACAAGTTGTAACGGTTCTGGTAGACCACAGAGTCCTGTCCAGAAGGAGCCAATTACATCGAACAGCTCAGCCTGACTCATCAAAGCAGCCATCACAGGCGGAATTCCTGGGCTTATGACATCTCTGGGCAGAGTTGTTGAAGTTCAGGAGGTCTCCTAAAGGTCCCCCACCATCTGAGAAAGCCCAGCACATTCCCCCAGCCACAAGCTGCATTATGGCCAAGAGAAAAAAAGATGTTAAGGTGCCACCCCGGGTTATTCAAAGCCTGTCACTGTGATAATGCCAGGCTTTCCTAAGCATCTCCACCTGTGGTTAGAAAAACAGGAACCGTGGTGAGTTCACATCTCTATGTGCTTTTTTTTCCTGCAGCTGTGTCTAGATTGGAGCAACGCACTGTAAGTGAGCATCAGGCAGTAATTCCTTTGTCTTATCAGTGGTACCACCCGTGCTGTCAGGGTCACAAGAGCGTACCTGCTTTCTAAGCTGCCAGAGACTGGCTACATTTGCTGTAACATGTCCCAGGCTTAATTTGGCCACGTCTCGGCCCGCCGATGGTATGCTGTCAGTAGCAATTGCTCCAAAAATCTGAACTGAACCAGCTTACTGTTCAAGCTTATCAGCAGGTCACATTCACATGGCATTTGCATTGACCCCAAAGCACTGAACGAGGAAATTATTTTTATAAAGTCTGCTCCTCTCGGGAAGCGTGGCCAAATGTTATCTCCATTCTACTGGTCATGAGAAAGACAAAGGGACCACTTCCTGCTGTGAAACACAGAATCACAGAATGGTTTGGGTTGGATGGGACCTTACAGACCATCCAGTTCCAACCCCCCTGCCATGGGCAGGGACACCTTCCACTAGACCAGGTTGCTCAAAGCCTCATCCAGCCTGGCCTTGAACACTTCCGGGGATGGGGCATCCACAGCTTCTCCGGGCAACCTGTTCCAGTGCCTCACCACCCTCTCTGGGAAGAATTTCTTCTTGATATATAATGATACCAAGAGGATAATTGAAACCAAGCATGTTCCCTTTTCTACATAGCATGAGACACCTGAGAAAGATTTATGACACTGAACCAAACTAAGATGGCTGGAGGATTGCAGAGGCCCTGTTGTTGAGCCTGGTAGCCCTCATACCTTCTTGACGAGCTACTCAATGTCTCTTCACATTGACCAAATCACATTGTATGCCCTGTCCTCAGTTTTGTATCTCACAGTAGAGCCAGTTGGATGTTGGGCAATGCGTGCACCACCGACCACACTGCCCAGCCTGCACGCAGACACCGTTCATTTGATGGGACCATCATCCTCACACCACAGGCTACAGCTTCATTACTGGCCAAGGGGTGGAGACCCTCAGCAAAGAAGGCTGGGGTGAGGCAACGGTAGAGAGCGATTCCTCCAGCCTGTGCCAGAGAAATGCCTGGGAATGAGATGGAGCAGGAGGAAGCCCTGGGCAGAAGTTGCTCTGGTGGCCCACAGCCCTTTGGACATGGTTGACGCCACTGATCTTGAGGGCAGATGGCAAAGCAGAGTCTGGGGAGGCTCTACCACGGCATTGCTGCTGTCACCCCTGCCAAGGGCAGTGGGATGTCTTTCTGTGTGCATCGGAAAGCTGAGCTTCATCCTCAGATGTCATGTTAGACATCAATGAACCACTCAAGCAGCTAGGAAGGGACAGTCAAGATTCATTAATGCAGTTTTAATATTAATTACATTTGTGGAGCAGCGCTGCAAAGACAACCTGTGACTAACACGTCTGCCCTTGGCTGATGTGCCCCAGCAGGATGAGGCTATGTTGTTTTTCCCTTCCTTTGCCTACCAGAACTGCACACCTCTTTCCACCAGCAGCAAACAACAGAGTATTAACATCTGTCAGGACAGAATAAAGGAGTTTGCAGTTATGCTGTCCAGTTAACAGATGATTTTGACTTTTCCACTCCATTTCTTTCAGTGCATACAATACTAGATAACTGCCCTGTGGCAGCTAACCTAAATCCTTCTAGCTTCTGGAAAGCAACTGGGCTGAACTGGAGAGGTGGCTGCCTGGGACAGTTCTTGTTGCAAAGAGTGAGTAATCTTAACACAATGCTTCCAAGTTTTCGTTTGTTGCCTCAAACGAAGGAAGTCCATGGTTACAACCACCCTGCAAACCACATCAGCTTTTACAACTGAAAAAGCATGTTTCCAGAGCTAATCGGGCCACATTCATTCATTCACCTCTGACTTTCTAATGCAACTACAAAGCAAACTCCTCTTTAAAAACAAAATATCTCACTTAGGTGGGATAAGAGCTGTGGTGAAGCTGTAGAAGAAGGATGGCTCAGGCTCAGTCCATCAGAACAGATTCAATTGTACAAATCAGAAAGCAGAGGTTGAAATCATGACTAATGGTGGCACCGTGAAATTATTTGGTGATAATCTTTAAGCCAAGTGCTAGTAAGAAGCCTGCCCAAAATGCAAACAATCACACGCAGCAACAATATCTACTTTTGCCAGCTCAAGCAATTTACTATGCCTTGCAAAATCTGCAAAATAAAGATACTGAAATGGCCTCGCAGGTTTGAGTGGTGGCGGCAACAATATGAAAGTATCATCCCACCACATCCCTGGGGTCCCCTCAATTCAGACATAACCTTTTGCTGCAATCACTTTGCAAATGCGTCCTTCTTGCAACTTCATTTTTCTATTCCATGTAACTCCATGGATTTCAATCTCATCTTTAAAATATCTTGCACTGAAACACACCATTTGGCTACTTCTCCCCACCAAACTGTCCCTTGCTTAACTGATCATGTATGTACCCAGCTAGAGCCTTTTTTATTTTTTTCCCCAGCAGCATTCAATGCAATAGGCAGCACATCCAATTCATTAACGTTCTGACATGGCAGCAAACAAAAAATTTGTCTGTATTAAAAAAAATGCCTTAAGTTCATCAGGGATTTTATTTCACTATAACACTATAATGACACCAAGGAAAAATCTAATGCCACCCATTTATATGAGCAGATCTTCCAGGAAACTATGGTAAGGCACATGGAAAATAAGGACGTGATTAGTGCAAGCCAACACGGCATCATTAAGGGTAAATTGTGCCTGACAAACCTGGTAGACTTCTACAATGGGGTTGCAGCACTGGTCAATAAGGAAAGAGCAACTGAAGTCCTCTACCTGGACCTATGCAAAGCATTCACACTGTCCTGCATGACATACCTGTCTTTAAATTGGAGAGGCATGGACTTGACAGGTGCACCACTCGGTGGATAAGGAATTGGCTGGATGGTCACAGTCAAAGAGTTCAGTTCAGAGTCAACAGCTCAATGTCCAAGTGGAGACTGGTGATGAGTGACATTCTTCAGGGGTTGGTATCGGGACCAGCGCCATTTAACATCTTTGTCGGCAACCTGGACGGTGGGATCGAGCACACCCTCAGCAAGTTTGCTGACGACACCAAGCTGTGTGATGTGGTCGACATGCTGGAAGGAAGGGATGCCATCCAGAGGGACCTGGACAGGCTGGAGAGGTGGGCCACTGCCAACCTCATGGAGTTCAACAAGGCCAAGGGCAAGGTCCTGCACCTGGCAATCCCAAGCCCAAATATAGCCGGGGCAGAGAACAGACTGAGAACAGCCCTGAGGAGAAGGATTTGGAGGTGTTGGCTGATGAGAAGCTCAAGATTACCTGTCAGTGTGCGCTGACAGCCCAGAAAGCCAACCGCACCGTGGGCTGTATCCAGAGCAGCGTGGTCAGCAGGTAGAGGGAGTGGATTCTCTGCATCTACTCTGCTCTTGTGACACCCCATCTGCAGTTCTTCATTCAGATCTGGGGCTCCCAGCATCAGAAGGACATGGACCTGTTGGAGCGAGTCCAGAGGAGGCCATGAAGATGCTCAATGC
>NW_010242986.1:11106-16838 GCF_000690775.1 Eurypyga helias | reverse complement strand
AGGCTTGGAGCAACCTGGTCTAGTGCAAGGTGTCCCTGCCCATGGCAGGGGGGTTGGAACTGGATGGCCTTTAAGGTCGCTTCCAACCCAAACCGTTCTATGATTCTATGATGCAGACAGCACAGTCCGAAAGTGAACCTCCACCATCCCCCCACCCAGCAAGGGGAAGCAGCTTTTCTAGGCAGGATGGCAGTGACCCTATCCTCATTTCCAGCATCTGGTGATCCGTTCCTCCGGGCTAAGGTTCAACATCTTCAAACTGCAACTCGGTTTCTTTCGGATCACCTCATGGCCCCTCAGCTCAGTTCCCGCCCTACCCGGCCCCCGGCAGCTCGAGCGAGAGCGGGGCTCGGCTGCCACCTGCCGGGCCCGGCCTCCTCCGCCGCCACACGCCGCCAGCACGCTAAATACCCAAAACACCAGTTATTCAGGCACTGCTCTTCGGCTCCCAGACCGACAGCCCTCTAAGTCCGCGGGAGTAAACCAGACTCCTCTGGGCGAAGAGGTGCGCGGTCAGGGTGCCGAGCTTCACAAATGAGTACGGTTTTGGACGTGGCTATGATGGGCCGTGGTACGCCACGGGAGTGGTTAACGCCTCGCAGGCCGGAGCTACAGGCCCTCCAGGGTCAGGTCTCATTTTTAATAAGTCAGGCAAACATACACCTTCTCAAAGGTGAGGCCACCACGCTCCGTTACAAAAAGGCTTCCATGAATATTTCTCTTTCAGCATTGGATTTGTATTTGCTCCAAAGAAAAGCAACGAGGAAATAAGAATTACTACTTCTCTCCCATTTCTTTGTCCCCTTCCCTCCTTATGAGGAAAGAAATTAATTTTCCTATTTTATCCTAACACTAAATACTATATTCCAGCTTTCTTGGAACATTCTGTTTTATTATTGCTAAATCACCGAATCACAGAATGGTTTGGGTTGGAAAGGACCTTCAAGATCATCCTGTTCCAACCTCCTTCTCAAGGCTGCTCTCAGGCCTCCTCTGCCCAGCCTGTATCTACTTTAAGAGGTTTGAAAGCAGCGTATAAATTCTCCAACTTGTATCTTTCGAAATGTTACAGAGAGAGTAAAAATGCAACAGGGAGATAAAAGGCTGTCTTCTCTTGTGAAAAATTTATAAAAACCTCATACACTGCCTGCTGTAATCTGGGGAAATCTCAAAACTACAAAACTGGTGTCAGAGTGGTTTTTGATTCACAGTCACAAGGCAAGCCTAGAAGAAATAACTCAGAAGAAAGGAAGACATGTATTTTGTATGCAACGAGTGACTCCGAGCCTTAGGACTGCACAGACGTGCACAAGGAAAGCTGATGAGAAAAATCCATCAAATTAGTTTTCTTACATCAGCATTCAGAAAAGGCAGTGCTTCATAAAACCTTCACATCAGCAAGTCACCACAGCTCCTCAAGGACATTAAAAGAGCGGCAAACTTCCAGAGAAGAGCAGAACAGGGGAGATTTTTTTCCTCAAAACAGCAACTCCGGGCCCCTCGACGTGCCGTCGCTCAGCTGATATAACAGGACATTTAGCAGGTCCCCATCACATCTCTAATCCACTCAGACATTCTGAAATCTTCTGTCCATCACAGACTAAGATCAGAAAGACTGAGCCAAGAATTGTAAAGCAACCATTAAGGAAGCCACAGCGAAGCTTGCCAAAGCCTGTTTGGTGTTTGTCTCCAATTCCAAATAAATCCTATTGGAAAAAAACCCAAACCTGCGTCCTCCATATCTGGATGTAAGCATACAGAAGAGATTAGCCGTTATTAAGGATAAGACCAATGTGTGCCGTGACGACAGCTGGATAACAAGAGCTAACAATCGCCAGTGCTCCCAGTGTGAGCTGAGCACTGGGTGAGGTCAGAAAAATGTGTTTCCCTATGGATAAACTGGGGCTGATCTCACAGTGCCAAGGCTGGTGGGGTTTGATCCTAGGCCCCTTTCTACCCAGATGCCCGTGAGAACAGGATAGCTGTGTCCAGCTGGCTGGCGTTCAGCGTTAGAGATAAAGCTACAAAAACAGCATCGGGAAGAGGATTTCCCTCTTGTTAAAATCTGCTCCCCTGAGGTGCTGTTCCCAGCGTGATCAGTAACCCTGTGCTTTCCAACTCAGTTACAACTTGGAGTATCGGTGTGGCTTGGGGGATCTTCTAAATGCCTTAATGCAATTTGGGCAGCCAAAATCCAAGCGAGAATCCCAGCGATATGGACACACCTATCACTTCCTTCAGCTGCTGTGAAAAATCACAGCAAACACCTCTGCAAATTAAAAGCACTAGAGCAGTGGGGTATTCTACAGGACAAAAACTCTACCCAGGCCGTTCCAGCTCTCAAAGAATATACATCAGATTTTTCAGCCAGTGATTGTAAAAATGAAGACTCTCGCTGCTGGCACAGCTGAGGGGATGCTGTGAGCCGTGCAGTTCATTGCTGCTGCGACAGCACCCCTGTGAGCCAGGCCCACTGCGCAAGCGCTGCGTCAGGCGCTGTTAAGATGCTGGAGATGCGCAATCTGGGAACCTCTCACAGACTTTTTTTGCCCTTGCTATCACCTGTACATCTCCATCGCTGCTAGCTACAGGGCAGGCTCTGTGTCACTGAGCTTTCTGATCACAACCACACCAGATTACAGCGCTGCCCTATCCTCCAGCTACAGTGACCACACTGGTACCTCCCCGAGCACAGAGGACACAGAAATATATCTACTTTTGCACAACCTTCTGTCACTTATCTTAGAGTGGTTGCACTGTCCTCCCAGCTGTTTAGACAGATTCACTACATTGCTATGAACAGCAGAGAAAACCGTTGTTAGGCAAACAGGAAGTTGGATAGATCTCTTCTAAATGACTATTTTCCAAAAGGCTCAGAAATCTGTTTCTTTCAAACACAAACCAAAGGAAGAAGAGATAAATTAAATAATTCCTTACATGGGGTAACACCAGTTCAAAATGAGCTCTGTCGCTGTTGTTTACCAAATCCTAAACCTAACCTTACTATTTTAGCTAGCACAATCAAAGCCTTTAAGCTATACATTTTAAGTAAATCACATCCTGATGTTACAAGCTGTTGAAATGATATACTGGATATGCATGAGCAGCCCCATGCAGACCATGCGGCTGTGCGCAGCAGATGGACCTGACCCCTGTCCATACCACGAAAACCTGCTTTGAGGAGGTCTCTGTAGGCTACGCCGTTAGTGCACGCCCAAAAAGCGAGAGGTTTCTGTTGTAAGAGACAGCAACTGCAAGAAGCAGAGTGCTCTGTTACAAAAAGAGCACCTTCCCCCTCCATGTGAAGCAGCCTTTGCAGACATGGAATTCTGCCTTTTAGATTAGGTGATTAAACAAATGTAAGAAAACAACTGCTTTAGATCTCCTGCCTCCCCATATAACACTTTGCTTTAAAACACCAATTTAAACAAAAACTCCATAAACCTGCTCTCCCACGCCTCTGTACTCTCCTGCCCTGCTCTCATTGGCTGAGAAATGTTTTTCACACGCGATGGAAAAATAATTCCATCGACGGCAATGACTACATTTTTCAACAGGCCCCTGCGCAGGAATATCCCCTGTCCCAAAGGCTGGCCTGGTTTTTCTCTGAAGGGACAGCGTTTGCCTGCCTTTGCTACAGAAGGCCAGCAAGAACAGGGTCAGCACCCCCCTTCACCCTCCGCAGCAGTGAGATGCGTAATGGAAGGATTAATCTGTACGAGCAGCTTTGCAGTGCAGCACGCCCTATTCCTCTTGGACAGACTGGAGGGAGATCTCATTTTTCCTCCCACGCAGCATACGTGCCAGCTTTCAGGTTTTAGCAACTTTCTTGGGTACAGCCAGCAAAGGCAAGCCGTACGACGGAGCGACTCTTCCAGCGAAGCACAACCCGCGCCGGCACCAGGCACTGCTATTTAGCAGCATTTAGCACTCCGACCACGTTATTTAAGGCAAAGAGTACACGTTATACCCTACCAGCTCTCAACCTCTAACCTGAGGCTTAGGGAACAACATGAAAATTAAAGCTAAGCTGTGTTAAATACTGCCCTACTACACAGGAAAACAACCTGTGATCGTGCAAGGCACGGTCTAGAATACAAACAGAAGCAGAATTCATCCCAAACATCACAGATGACTGAGGACCCACTTGCTTCACAGTCTCTAAGGTTCCATAGGGGTTTTCTACCTTCAAAGTGTGGGGCAGGTAAGAGAAGGAACAGGACAGGATTAAATTTAAATCTCCCAAATTGAGCCAAGGATAGAATTGTCCACAGTGGAACTTGGCTAAGACAGACAATCCTCTCTGCTGCTCTCCTTCATCACAATCTCAACTCCCTTCTGAACCACCTCTCCCTTCTTTCTTCTTTCAAAAACAGTATTAAAGAAAAAACGAGGGAGGAGGTCTGTTTTCCACTTCAAGATGAAAATATGATCTGTTACATTCTCTAGAAGTGAACTGACGCAGATTTTTGGCTGGAACACGCAGTTACATGCTGACCACGCAGCGGAAAAGCAGCGCGCTGGCAACTGCCACCATCCCGGAGTCAAGGCTTTCACGGCAAGTACTTGTGCAGAGCTTCTCGTGCCACAACTCCTCACACTCTGTCTCCATGTTCTTCAGCTTCAAATGCCAAAGCCATGTGAATTAGGAATCACTCTTGTCTAAAAGAACACTTACATATTTTGTGTTGTTTGTCACGGAAATGTGTCATTAGTTCTCCTAGGACTGGGGTTTTTTCTCCCGGTGAAATGACCTAACTACAGAGCCCCATTGGCTGCATCATCTTTACACCTCCCAAAGCTATACGTTTGCTTATAAGGGAGATGTCAGGAAATAATAATTTACATAAACATATTTTAAAATAGAATAAAAATATTACATTTTGGTTTAATTTCTAGGCAATATTTATGTACCATGGGTGACTTACAGCTTGAGTACCAAAATTAGAAATACCATCTTTCATAGTTTGCTTCGATAAATTACACTTTTTTCATCTCAGAGATACTCATGCCTCTGAAGCCTGAAATAACTGTAGCAATTCCAACAGAAATGTCATCATCTGTTCACGCTACACCTGAGAAAACTTAGGCAGAGGTACCACCTGTAAGATGGAACTTTGCCTGCTGAGTGAATAAATGACTGAATTCCTCGGCCACCTCTAGTTTAGCTCAGTCACATGAGGTCAAAGTTAATACAATCCAATGTCTAAAACCAATACTGCAGAATGCAGGAACACTAGGTCTTAAATACCACAGGTCTATCACTCAAAGGAGGCTGAAGATGCTACCGGCTTTGATAGCTTTTGTTTTCATCCCTTTATGAAACCATTTCATTATAACAACTGGTCAGCAGAGCTGAGTAGAGAGTGTAACGGAAAATGTCTACTCCGGGTTTAAGGGTGACACAGACACAGCCAACTTCTCTATACCATCATTCTGTACTCAGCTTTTTCGCAAAACCGAGATACTTCTTTCTCCCTTTGAAACCACGCTGGCTGGTGAGCAAGTATTTTTGTGGCTAGACAGCAAGCAAGCATTTACTTTCATCTTACAGGTGCAGCAACCAGAAAAAAAAAAAAATCTTTCTGCACTTGCAGGAATTGTTCCTTCATGCCACAGACTGGAAAAATCTGAGAGATGCTGAACTAAAGCTTCCAGCAGCCACGCAGGCCTCAGCCAAAGCAGCACGAGAACCACTCGGCATCTGCATAAAGCCAACAGCCTCTCTGCTT
>NW_010242986.1:260-11091 GCF_000690775.1 Eurypyga helias | reverse complement strand
AGCAGGAATTTCAAAAGTAAGGTAGCTTATCAAGAGCCGTACTATCGATACCAAATTTCTTGTTAAAAACACCAAAAAGACAGCAGACTATCTTTCCACAGGATAACTCATTCCAGTCACAACATTTTCACTGAAACTGTCAGAATTGTGATTGTTTCTTTTCCAGTGGTGAGGGCTACAGTCTTACATTAAATTTCATGTTAAAGTATAATTACAGTTCATTATGCTTTTTTATTCTTATTTGTCATATGTAAATTCCATTTGGACTGAATAGCATTGAATTAAGAGCATTTTTCTTGCATAGATAGTCCCAGTAATCCTAAAAAGCAGTCAGTGTAAAGGTTTTCATTCTGTTCAAAAGACAGCATTATCTGCAGAACCGCATTCCAATTTCATACTTAGAATTGACTCAAATGAGACACAAAACAAGGGTGTCATTTAGCAATTCAGTAACATCTTTCCTGCAGCACTCGATGTCTGGGAGAAGAACTCCTGGTGTTCAAACTACCACGGAATTTCTCAGTACTCCAAATAAAAAAACTGTTCTTCAGAACAATCCTACTGCAAACTTAATGATGGACACAGCAGGATTTATTTGGATTTTATGGCCTAGGCCTATTGAACAAAACAATGCAAAAAGAACATACTCACATTAACTGGGACAACAAGTTATGACCTTTACCTTCATGGTCAGGAAAGCGCCTGGGAAGATCAGGGGAAAAGCAATGAAAGCACATTTTTGAAAGGGCATCCCACCTCCGAAGCAAAAGGTCTGTGTGAGACCTGTCTGCGTGAGAACGTGGTGTGAATGCACATATCCTCACAAGGAACAGGGTTACAGGACTTCATCTACTTCTGTGTGGCAAGTCCATTTTCTTGAAGCAGCTTGAGGTACTCAGCTTGAAAAGGCAAGAGGTTATGTTCCTCCTATCTAGCCAATCTGCATTCAAAATTCAGAACAGGTGGGTTAAAGAAGGCTGCGCACCTACTCACCAGTAACGTACGTTCTAGCAGTTCAGAAATCTCACTGCCAGATACCTGGGGCAATATTCCGCCGTTCTGTGCCACAAACACGCTTGAAGTTAAAAGAAAACTGTGTCGAAAATCTTGTTCTTTATGCATTGTTTTAATGAACCAAATATGAAGTGACATAAACACAGGTCAAGGAAAACAACATGAAACCAAGCCCAGCAGCTGCTGACAGAGGGTGAAGATAGAAGAACAGAGGATTTGAGGGAAAACAAGAAAGCAGAGAGAGATATTCATTCTTGACAAGAATGACAATCAAATTATACAGAAGTTAAAATTTCATGTCATGTGCTTAAATAAGGTCTTTGCTTGTTTCTTAACACAGTGAGTCCACAGAAGAGTAGGGAATGTGCTATCCCTGAATTCATGGAATGTGTTTTCTAGACCCCATCATCTTTGGCTTAGGTTCCTTTTTTAATGCCTGCGTGAATGCTTTAATCCCATGACTGTGAAGGTTGCAGCAGTCAGCTTCTCATACACTAGAAACATAAGAGCAGCAGTAAGGACTGTCTGCAGGAGCTTTGCTTCCAGGCCTTTGTAGAGTCCCATTAAGCCAAAACGCCTAAGGAGGAAAAAAAAAAAAACCCCAAACAAACAAGAAAACAAGTGTGAATAGCTTTCCAAAAGTAAACCAGCACACTACAAAGAAGAGTTAACATCATGAGTTAGTGACAACTGTAAGAATCTTAAATTTAATCTTGATCTCTTAAGTGCCAACTATGTTTAATAATATTTTACAGATAAAATTCTGCAGAAAGTCAAGTCTTTTGTGCAGGAAACTTGCTGCTTTTCAAGATGAGAGCCAAATGAACTGGTATCCACAGATACCACAGGAAGTGGTATCAAGGGAGAATTTGGGTTTGTGTACTTATTATGCAACATATTACAAAAAACAAGTTGACTGAAATGGCACATTTAAGGGAGGCAAAAAAACCCAAAAGTCAGATCCAGCAACATTTCCAACGTATTAGTAATACTCAAGTCTTCTATATCGTTAGGAAAAAACCCCGAAAGCTCACCTCACTCTCTGTTGAAGAAGGTACAGAACATTTCGAAGACTGCCTAGCGTTCGGTTTTCCGGGTTCAACCTGTGGCGCCCAAACTAAAAAAGAGGAAGAGCATTTTGTTGTACTATTTCCCCAAGGTGCAAAGCAGAGAGCCCAACTTGTATAAAACTGGAGAGCCTATCTTAATCTCTGCCCATTTTCCAGGTTATACCAGCCATGAGCGAAAAACTGAGGCCAAAGGTCACACGACTGAGCTTTACAGAGCAAGTGTTAAAATGGTACGTGCTACAGTACTTTGCTTTGGTTTTAGGATGGATTCCAAGAGTGTTACACACGGCCATGTCTGCTCTCTTTCGGTTGCTCTGGAGGAGACAGTTTTCAAGACCTCAAAAGCATCATTTGCGGAGTCTTAGTAGGAATATGACAGTCAAAGCAAGTTCTTTCTGGTGTGCTCAGCTTTCATTTAACAAAGATTCAAAGCCTCAAACATCTGCAAACCATTATTACATTGAGACTGCATAGTTGAACCCAAAATTTATCTGCCTGGCAACTGTCTTGGAGCAAAACATTTGCATGTGAACTGCTGTGGAAGAATCCCAAAGTTTTTGATCCACCTAATGGCCTAAACACTACTATGTTTTTTACTCACTGCATATGCTCACCCCCAAACTGGTTTTCAGTGGGCATGATAGCTGCTGCTGTAATTTTGTCTCAGAGTTAAACGAGCAATTTCAGCAACTCCTTTTCTAGCATGCACTGATACTCTTATCTGATACAGGTCGACAGCACTGTCAGCAAGCTGTAACTGTGAATTATTAATATACAAGGGTTGCCACACTGGCATTTACAACAACTTAGCCAAACAGCTTTTGGAGCCTGTATTATGCATCCGTGCTAAGAGAGGTGAACTTGAGCAACTGCCTGTGGATGAGTTTCTGCCAGAACTTACTCTGGCAACTGCTACTTCTTTGGCATACGAAATTACCACTGACAGTCGGCAGAGTATGCAAGCAGATTTAGGCAGATCAGAAATCAGAAGAAAATTTCAGGGCCCTTTGCTATGTCTTAAGAACTCAGGTGTAAACAGCAGCACCAGAATGCTACTGGAAATCTGCCTTCATTAGGCAAATATGTGCTCACAATGCACAGTCGTCTCCTCAACAACTAATTCATCTGAAATTGATAAATCAGTGTGATGGATTACTGTCAAAGACTCAGACACATCCCAAAAAACCTGCTAACTGGGTTCCAAGTTATAATGCCAGTCACTGCTCAGATTACTCATAGGCTTCCAGCTACCCAAGGATTAGGTGTTTCCTTCTCTTCTCCACAATCGGACTATTTTTGTACTGCAAACAAATGTTCATCAAGGGGCGGGGTGGGGGGGGGAAGTCCATCTCTCCCTAGGAAGGCAATTCGCCACTGACTACTGCATACGATTTCCCAAAGGGAACAGCATTCTCTACACCAGGGGAAAAAGAGGCTTGAGTTTTAAAGCAAACTTTTTCACCCAGGATCACTAAGAACATTAACAGTATTGCTATTCCTCCAGACACAAATCTAATTTATCCACTGTCTACTGACACACAGGTTAAGAACTGCTTCACTGCACAGCAAGGAACTCCAGTGTCATTTTTAATGACCGAAAAGGAGACAGACATACCAAATGGCAAGGCTGGAAGCTGCTTACCACTATCAATTACACAGGATAACTGCTCATTATACAAAAGCAAGAACAGTGCTTTGCCAAGAGGTTGAAAGCAAAGGTGTGGAGACTTCATTACAAAGAACCCTAATAAGTCAAAAATAAGTTTCTTAAGGTTTATGACTGAGAAGAAGAAAGTCCTGTACATCTACTTTGATGATAGAACTTAATTATGACGTTTAAGGTTTTATGAATTATACCAAGCTTGTATTAGCTTGTAAATCTGCTAGAATTATTTCAAAACCCCTACAACTACAAAAGTATACTTCTTGCAGAATGACATTTCTGAAAATACTAAACCTTTATTTCTAACTTATTTTTTTAGGATCACTTGGTGTGAGTGACAAAAACTTCATCAAATAGAACAATGCGAGCTTTAGATTAGAAAACACATTACAAAGCAGTGCAAGTTTGAACTGGCCAGCACACGTATGACAGATGCACGTTTCTGCTCTTCTCGCCAGAAGTGTTCAGGGTTTATGGCTATTACTTCTTTCATAGAGGAAAAGGAAAGAAGTCACCCCTACTGACTGCAGAACTAGAGATAGGGTACTTGTGTTCCCTCCCCATCGTCATAGGGAGGGGATGGACTGGCACAGAGAAGTAGCATCTTGGCCAGCGTGAAATGAATCCCACCAGCACCAGGACAGTGACGGTTAGCTGTGCCCTAGCAGAAAGGGAACTCTTCGCCGCTCAGGCAAGCCGGCAGTGAGCTCGCTGACCTCAGCTGAGGTGAGCAGTAAGCAGCAGCTGGTTAGTGCATCAAGCCAGCACCACAACTTACCAGAGCGCCCTGTTTTTTTTTTTTAAAGGACACTGTCAGCAAGAGACAGCAAAACTTTGTTCCAAGAGCCAAAAGGAAACAGACAAAACATGAAGTAATAATCACAAGATTGTATCCATTTCTTTAGCAACCATGGAAAGGAATAAGGGTTGAAGCTTTTACGTTGATGTAGCCCCATGAAAACTGCACTGCTGCGCAACGCTAAGGCTAAAACAGAGCACTCCAACTTTCCCTCCAGTTCTCCTTCACACCAGCAGAAAACGCATCACAAACTAAAAACAGACTGATGTTGCAACTTATCCAAACAAAGCTGGATTTGCTTAAATGTTCTCCTGTATCTGTCACTTCAGTAGTAGAAGCCGTGTTACTAGTTCAACTCCCAAGATGTCCCCGGGCTGTTAAGACAAGGTAAGACATCGAATGAAGGCACTGGCTCAACTGACCACCGAAAGTTCTGAAAGCTTCAGAAAAACGTGATTGCGGTCAAAACCAGAGTGTGGCTGACACATCTACGATGCAGATGCCACCGTGTGCACCATTAGGGTGGCGAAGTAGAAAGCTGCGCAGACACAAAAGTTTTATCTGGTGTCTTTCCAGGGTAGCAACAGCCACAGAGTAAATACATTCAGGTCCTGTTGGTTTGAAACACAGCATCCAAACCATCTTTTTTACAGGCTATCAAAAATCAAAATACATTTAGTCCACTCTAATTAGAGAGAAGAAAATCTAAAATAATGACAAAACTTGCATGAAAGTAATTTTTTTTCAGATGTACAATTAACAAGAAAAATCCCCTATTAGGCAAGTTTGAAAAGTGATAACCTTAGCAGGGAAGACTCACATTCAATAACTCAACTAATTCTCCAAATTTAGACAAGTTTTAGAACACCTATAATGGCTTTACCATGGACGCAAGTTAGGGCTTCTCCTTACTTAGGAAAATAGCACTGTATTTCATGTGGAAATATTTATTAAGATTTAACTGTTAAAAGTCATCAAGAAACATGCTACAAAAGTAAGATTGAAAAGCACAGACATTAAAGTACAATAGGCTCACTTACCTATGGCCAAGCCTCTCCCCCTACCCCCAACTTTGTCTTGCTTCAGTATTACACCAATATTGGTACAGACTGAAGGTACCAGCACTATCCAGCATACACACAAATTGGAAGTGAGAATAAATGCAAGTGCTTCCGTTACCACTACAATTAGTGTACACGGCCAGGCAAGTGGTTAAAGACATTATTTATGAGGGAGCTCAGCTTCCCCTGATGAATCATGTTCTGGCTACTGACAAGGCCAGGCCATCATCCGAATAAAACAAAACCTACGAAGAGAAGTTATTTTTGGATTACCCTAGGTCATCTGGAAACAAACTGGGTTTAGAGAATTTAATTTTAACTTCCCACTTGACACATTTTCTATTTATATTCGAAGCAGCAAATCTACATTTTTGTAGTGCCTAAAAGCAGTATGGTGCATCAGCTTCCGCGGGACACTGTAGTGATGCATTATGCAGTCAATCCTACCAGCTGCTTGAAACAAACGTGCACCAGTAATACCAAGTTCTATAAGAATCTGTCAGTAAAAGATCAAAGAAGAAAGGCACCTTTATCAGTGACCTGCATTGTGCAAAAGGAGCTCCCAAAATGAGGGGTTCATTAACACAAAGCAAAACAGGCCACGTGAACACGGCTTGTTTTATAGGGAACAAGTCAGAGGCAGTTACCCTGAAATGAAATTATTACTTACCCGCAGGATTGACTGTACTGTCTGCAGAGGGTAAGTGAGGGTGGTGGCAACCGCTTTGGCTATTGCACCAATGACAAAAGCATCCAAAGACGTCAGCTGTTCAATAGATAAAGAACATATTACTTCCACGTAGTACCAAAACAGCCAGTTACCTCTGTGTGTTTAGGGATTCTGTACTGGTACCTGGTAACCGGTCATCTAAGAATCTCTGGCAGAGATTTCTCAAAGTCTGTGTCTTCTCATTTTAATAAGAGTTAATTATAGTTTAACCAGCTTACTTTCCTACAACTAAAGTGCATTTGTAACTTCCACCTGCTCACAAGCTTTTGCATGTCTCGCTAGAACTAGGTTACTGAAACATGGTGGAGATGAAGCCACACAACCAGACCAATTTAAAGCACCAAGGGTAGACAGAAGACAGGGAAGCAGCATTTAAACGTACCATCAATCAATAAGCACTGCAGCTTTTGCAACGTTTAAACTGACAAGTCACACAGCACGTGAAAAGGTGACTCCTTGAGCATCACACTATAATCCCGAGACAGAATCGCTACGCTACGAGGCAGAATTTTTGTCGTGATAACATAGGGTGAAAATGTCATTCCCTGTTAGTTAAGAACACCTGCTTGAAGCTCATCCTCACCTCCAAAGCCCAGAGTGTTCCATGATGCAGCAAATAGATTGTTACAGCCTAAGATGATTACAGTGCATCTCAGTCTAACCGCGTGAACGAAACGCTGAAAATAAGTCGGTTCCAAATTTGCAAAATATGTGGATTGCAATCAGAAATATGCACATACAAGCATATCTTTAAAAGAAGTCAATATGATATACTTCAGAATCAGAGAAAGATCAAATAGAAAGAAAAATGCTGTCCAAAATAAAAGTGACCATTGCTAGGGGAAAAAGTATTTTTCCTCTCCACTCGTCATGGACAAAACGCCCTAATTTAAGGCAGAACGAAGTAATTCAAAAGAAACACAAGAAATAAATATTGCAATTAGCCAACAGGCAAATAAAGCAGAAGGAAGCTTAGCACATCACTCAAAAGATATCATCCATAATGTAACTGGACATCAGGCAGTGCTACAACTGCAGTATTGACTAAAGATGGAAAAAAAAACTAAGCCTCATTTATGATGCAAAACCTCATGCAAAAATAGTTTCACTACGTCTTGAGGAAAAACAAAATGACTTTGTAACATTTCCATACGATCTAACATTTTAATACAACCAAACGCACTCTAAGTCACAAATTAACAGCAAAGCACTGCAGCTTAAACATGTATCATGACATTATCCTAAAAGGTAACACAAATGCTTTTCAGTTTGCTAGAATGTGAGAGGAACACGAGTTCAGGTGAGATGCTCTATCTGATACAGAGAAAAAAGAAAAAGAGTAAAGAAAAAGAAGCGGACTATAAAGTAGGGACAGAAAAGTGATTCTACCTCTATATAGAGAATCAGGGAGGTACGACTGCAATGCTACATTCAGTTCTAGTGTCCAGGCTTGGAAAAAGGATACTGAAAAATTGAGGGCTTCAGGAAAAAGTGTGTTATGAAAATGACAGGGTCCAGAACAAATCTGTGATACTTCAAAGGCTCAATATATTTGATTTACTGGAGAGAAGGTGAAGAGGTGACTTCAAAACAGTCTGCACGTACATACTTCTAAAACAGATCTGTTAGAATCTAAATTTCTACTTTAAATCAAGGCCTGTGAACAAACCTAAACAAATATGGACAAGAGGTACAGTTTTATTCTTACAGGAGGAAGAATTCGTCACAGCAATAACTCCCCTAGGGACATGAAAGATTCACATCTCACTCCACAAACATGGATTTTCTTTATAAGATATACTAATTCAAAAAAACCCTCAAAAACACAAGTACTAAAACCAAACCTACATTTCCAAATTTGCTTAAATAACACATGTCAAAGACCCTGGCTTATAACAAAGAATGTCCATCACACCTGGCCTCAGAACATACTCACTCGCAGCTGCTTTTTCAAAAGCTTCCGTTTAAAGCCTTCATAAAACATGAATTGTATGGCAGGATTGAAAACCAGCAGCAAGGAGGGGAAAGTACCATTCCATAAAGCTAAGACTCCTTCATCTCGTATTATCTGATGGAAGGCATCTGAGAAGACAGGTGGAAAAATAAATCATTAAAATCTTGAGTACAAAATTCTGACTGTAGATGAGAAGAGTTACACTTAAAGCCTAATATTCAGAATGTATCAAAATCCACTGCAGTCTCTTATGTGGCTTTTTTTTTTTCATCTCCCATTCTAATCTGGAAGTTAACATCATAATAGTGACAAAGGAGGTTCTTGCTCACATCTCCATGAATGTAAACAAAGCTTATCATCTGCACAGACACCCCACTCCTTTTAGTACAAGCTCAGCATCACCATTAAGGTCTTCTAAACCTTCTTCAAAACGGCAGTATCTATTTATTTATTTTTAAAAGGAAGACAGCCTGAATTTGTGGGTGATTAAGAGATTAAGGTGAGAGAATTGGCAGATTGTCTGTCCAAACTCAGACTGCCAGCTACCACCTCGCTGGACTCACTATTATTCCCAGATCTGTACGATAAGATACCTGCCTTTGCAAAAGGTATTTTAGTTACAGGGGTGAATACTGCAAACTCTCGTTACCATCAGAAATGGCCAAGTCCAGTTTCCTGTAAAACTCAATGACTGCAAAGCGATAGGGAAGCAGAGAGATTCCACAGTGAAATTGGTTACATGAAGAAAAGCCTTTGAACATCAAAGTTCTTAATATATTTCATTTGAAGAACTCTCCGGTTGAAGACCACAACAGGTACTTACCTATTATGCCTTTGTAGTTGGTTGGTACAATATCTTCATTTCTAAATTTTGCTCCCTGCAGCTTCAGACGTGTGTTCACTACCCAAAGAGGAGTGGTCAAGAGTACGTTCACTACACCTAGTGCAAAACACAGCACAGGATTTCAAATGCTTTCGTATCCCCTTTCACACCGACTCACATGCTACTGAAATTACTGGTGGGAAAAGGGGAAGAAAAAAAATATCACAGCACATGGCAAAAGTAACCCGGTAATTTGTAAGAAGCTACTCCAGGTATACCCCCCACAGCCCCACCATGAATGCGTTGTCAGCAGACTGCATGCAGTGGGAAGATGTTTCTGCTCCTCCTCCCCGAAACTAAAAACACAAAACCCCCGAACAACAAAATAAACCAAATATGAACACGTTGAAGGACTCTTAAAAACTTGTTACTTTGCTGCATACTACACCACACCAAAGCCCAAGGTACTCTACTTTTTCATGCCCTACTCCACTCCACGGTGACTCGCTGCCTGCCTACTTTCAGAAAGAACACAAAGCGATAAGGTTAAAGGATTGTTTTATGAGGAGAGATCAAAAAGGTAAATATGTGCAGCTTGATTACCAGAACAGAGCTCCCACACTGCCAAAAGAATGAGACTATCTAGTTTCTAGATTCACTAAGTACACTTAAGATAGAAAGCACAGGACTCTGCAAATATTTTATGTGAGGCTTAAAAGTGCCAGATTACACACGATAGCAAACCCCAGCAGTAAAGTCTGAAAGTTGAGTATCAGAAAGTAACGGCTGAGTATCAGAGAGGCTTCAATAAAGAGGTTTGAACTGTACAAAATACAGTTCTTACCTAACAAGGAGAAGGATCAAGTGACATTGCTTCAGCAATCACCTGGTACATCTTTCCTGTTCAGTAATGACAGAGGGAGTTACTTGGAAGTAACTACATAAAACCGAGCTTCCGATATTTCTGCATCACAGAAATGAGCAATTGCTTCTACACTGGTTGCTCCGGTAGGAGTCTGAGTGACAGACTGAATTATTCCCTCATACTGAGATGGACACAGTACACCACTATCAAGAACAGCAAATATGAAAAAGGTAAAGCTTTACTATCTCTACTGTCCCTGTTTGTTCTTTTTCTTTTCCTTTAAGAGGGCTCAGAAAAACAGAATATAAACAGTATCCTTCATAGGGACTACAATCACCTCCCAAAAAGGTTTTGAGCAAAATCAAGCACTAGAAAAGGCTTGTATTGGGCTCATGTGGCAAGGTTCTGGTAGTGGGGGCGACTACAGGGGTGGCTTCTGTGAGAAGCTGCCAGAAGCTTCCTGTGTCCAACAAAGCCAATGCCATCCGTCTCCAAGACCGGACCTGCCGCTGGCCAAGGCTGAGCCCATCAATGACAGTAGTAGCACCTCTGGGATAACGTACTGAAGAAGGAGGAAAAAATGCCTCACAACTTCAGCTAGGGAGAAATGTGAGATGAACAGCCCTGCAGACCCCAAGGTCAGTGGAGAAGGAGGTGGAGGAGGGGCTCCAGGCACCAGAGCAGAGATTTCTGGGCAGTGTGCAGAGCAGACTGTGGTAAGGCCAGTTGTGGCCTGCAGCCATGAAGGATCACAGGGGCCACCTGGAGCCCTAGGAGGACCCTACACCGGAGCAGGAGGATGGCCAAAGGAGGCTGTGACCCTGTGGGCAGCCTGTGCTGGAGCAGGCTCCT
>NW_010242986.1:0-223 GCF_000690775.1 Eurypyga helias | reverse complement strand
AGGTCCCCAAGCCAGAGCCCGATCCTGCGACCAACAAGCCCGTGACTCTGTGGGATGCCTGTGCTGGAGCGGGCTGGTCCTGAAGGACTGCACCCTGTGGGAGGGACCCACAATGAAACAATTCATGGAGAACCGCAGTCCTTGGGAAAGACTCACATCAGGGAAGTTTGCTGTCTCCCGTGGGAGGGACCCCTCTATGCTGGAGCAGGGGCAGAGCGTTAGG
>NW_010242985.1:0-40853 GCF_000690775.1 Eurypyga helias | reverse complement strand
TAACTCTTTCCTGACTGCATCCAGCGCAATCACCCCCTTCAGTTAGAGAGAATACTCACAGTCCCTAGTCAAGAGGTTGGTGCCAGCTGAAGTCCAAAAAGTAGTATTCCTGCACCAAATTGCCAAGTCAACCCAGGCAGGACATTATAGCTGTCCCATCTGGGTCACCAAAAAATCAGATTTGCTACCTGGTGCACAACAGGCCAATTCTGACACACTCAGGAGAGATATTGTATTTATTCAGGGCTGGGTGCTAGGTGGATGAAAGTAGCATGTGTGAAGTACAAAGTCAGAATAAGGTGACCCAGATAACTGTATATAGAGGCATTTCTGTGAAATATTCTCTAGGCATAACAGAGGAGACAAAAACTGAGTAAAACTACTGTCTATACAACTGCAATTTATTATGGTTTCTAATATGTCTATGATGCATATCCCCATTATAACTGTATTTTTTATAAGCATCAATGTATTCAGTCAATCAACATCCCTGTGAAGTAAGTGACTATAATTATCCAGGTTGGGTGAAGCTTTGAACAACCTGACCTAGTGGAAAGTGTCCCTGCTCATTGCAAGGGGGTTGGAACTAGATGATATTTAAAGTACCTTCCAACCCAAACCATTTTATGATTCCATTATTCTATCCTAACTTTATTGACAGGGCAATTGAAGCTCAGACAGGAGCTGATTTGTTCATGATTAGATGACCCAGGGAGAGAAGCACAGCTCTTGAGTTTGGCTTGTTACCATCTCATAAATCTTCCTGCTAAAGAAGAATCACTAGTGAGAGACTAGTTGTTCTGAAGAGCAACAGTCAAAGCATTTTTCCCAAATATTCATTTTTCCTTACTTTGAGGGACACTGGACAATCTCCATGATGGTAATACTGTCATCTTCCAGAACTGTTCTTTATTCTTCTAGAACCTGCCTGGTCAATCTGAATTTTTCCACTCACTAGTGAAACTTTATAAAATTTCCTGTGAAAATTAATATGCATATTTCTTGTTAAAGGGCAGTAATGCCCTATGGAATGACAGAAATCACCTTGGTTCAGTACCTGGAAAAAGGGAGAACGTCCTCTCATACCTCTTGTAAGTTCTGAGAGATGATAACAAAACTCATATAACTCATGCAGAAAGAGGATTACCTTATTGACTTTTATATCTCCTGCTATCATCCTAAATTCCTCAGAGACCACCACAGACATGAGGCTTTGTATGGCTAACAATTCAGGAACAAAAATATTCTGGATAATAGTAGTCAGATATGGAGGCTTTAATTTTGTTATGTGAATTATTTCAGATAATGTCTACAGTGATTTAAATACATTATTACTTGTAGATAGCTCTTTCACAATGAAATTAGTGTCAATCCATTTCTTAATAGAAAAATACTTATCTCGTTTTTTTAAAAAAGTCACTACAATTGGTACTAAATAGCCTTTTTTATTAAATCTCTTCAAAGCAGTGGTAGAAAGACAGCACTGTGGTAGAAAGATAACACTGTGGTAGAAAGATACAGTACAAGACAAATACAGTTGTCCCTGGAAACAGGAAAAGTTGAGATGCTCTGACATGTCCTTAGGATACCTGGAATTGGTAACACACCTTTGCCAGAATGAAAGAAAAGGAAAATAAGAATATGAAGAACCACCATGCCACCTCAACCACTGTATCTTTCATAGACACATCCTCAATTCTCCTCTTTCCTTCCTTCAAGCATAGTCAGTATCTCATTAATAACATGTAAATACAGAAGATGCAGCTGCCAATGTGTTATTCTCTAGTCATTTGTTGCAGCTGATTAAGAGGAGAAATGTAAAAGGTTAATGTTCTAATTACATACTCCCCCGAGGAAAATTATGCATGTTATCACATCCATTGACACTCTATAATGGGCACTTTTTATTGCAAAGTGATTTTCTATGACACTGTGTATCTTCACACAGTTTATTTTTAGTAAGTTAGAAGATGGAGGGAAAGAAAAATGAATATCCATTCTGCCAAAATTTCTTAACTCTTTCTAGAGAGCTTGCTAACTGGATATTAAAGCTTGTGAAAAAAAAAAATCTCTTCTCCCCTTCTTCTCACATCTCATTTCTAATTTCCATAAAACTGTAATAGATTGAAGAGAAAGCAATGAAACTGGACTAAAAGATACTAATGTTTGATGGATCTCAGTAAAAGCTTTGAAAAGCAGGTACACCTGAAATTCATATTAAACAAGAATTTCCTTTGGACATGAATGCAGTGTTTTCCAGGGAAGAGCCACCAACTGTAAGACCATTTAATTGCCAGCCAGGTGTTGACCCCACCTAATCTGAAAGCTACTTTTCAGGCTTTTTGTGCTTTTTGAATAAGGGTCAAGGCATTCAGCTGGGTAGTCCTAAAAAAAAAAAAAAAAAAAAAAAGAAGTTTGTTTTGCTAGTTTATCTACTATAACTTTCTATTACTGTCTCAAATGGTGGAACAGAAACCAGCATGGACACAAGTGGTCACCCATCATTTGTTAGCCTTGTTTCAGTTTTAAAACAGATGGTTTGCATTGGATAAATTTGTCATTTATTAAAGATAATAAATTGAACAGTTGGAAAAACAAACCAAGAAAGGGAGAAAGATGAGATAAAAACTGATGAGGATGTTTCCTTTAGTATTTTTCTCTGTCCCCAATATATATGTTAAAAGAGTAGAGCAGGGGAATGTTATGCTATACGGCTTTCATATCATTTGAATCAAATTTAATCATGACTCCACTGCAATCAGAAGTACTACATCAAGCTACTATCTCCCTTCCAGTTTAATGCAGGGAAGTTTTATGGTTTACATTGAGTCTTATTCCAGAAAAATTTTTATATGGAAATGTTTCAACTAAATTAAATATTTCAGTAGTTATTTAATAAGTGCAGCTAACACATATATCTGCTTATAACAAATGAAACATCTAAACCATGCCAAAAATTAGAAATAAAATTTTAATTTCTCAGAAACCATTCTATTTCAAGATTTGTTATGCATTATATAGCACTGATATATATATTAATATATAATTATATTTTTTGTCAAATAATGATTTTCAGGCCAAAATTGTTTCAATAGAAATTTTTAACTATCCCTAAGGAGCATATGAGCATAAACAAGAAATTTATTTAATGATCATACAAACTAAAGTTTTGTTGCACTGTAAATTTACAAAACAAGATCCAAAGGACTGAGAGCAATATAACTTTAATCTGGCAGATTAGAGAAAGAGAAAAACTGGGAAGGAACTTTGAATTATTTGAGATCATGGCCTTGTTTCATTCCTACCGACAATAATCCATTTTTCATTCAACCCTGGAACACTAGTAGTTCTTTTCTCCTTCCCAGCCTCAGATATAAAGGGGGTTTATGGCCCTTTACTGCTATGTAACCTTTGTATCCCTTCAAAATTTTTTAACACTATTAACATTGTCTGCTGTGCTGTGTACTAAATCTAGTCCCATAAATTTAAAGCAAAATAATGAAAGCATTTTTTGTGTCTGAAATGTAGCTACTATTAATGGATACACAGAATTCTATTGAAACTCAGTTGAGCTACACCCAGTTACACCAATGAACTACACACCAGTTGAGCTACACACCAGTTACACCATATTTTCCACAACAACCTAGATGTCTGTTCTTTCTCTCCTTTTCCTCTTTCTCTCTCTCTTCAAAAAGAAATTATGAAGAATAGTCTCTGAAGTTTCAAACACTTTGTTTCACCTGTGTCAATTTAACATAACTGTTTATTAAGGAAACAAGATCATTTCTTTCAAACTTTTGATTTTATTGCTTATGAAGATCATCCTCTCCCCCTCTCGTGTCCTCCAGTACATCACACTCTGAATAGTCAACTAGTGGAAAAATAGCAATGATTCTAAGCTTGTAATGAGTGATGGATGAGCAAAAAGACAGAAGGACAGAGCTGATCTCTTTAAGCTGCATTAGATCAGCAGATCAGGAGAGAAAGAAACTAAAGAGGGGTTTTTTATTTGTTTTTAATTAAATTAAGGTTACATGAGATGTGTCAAAGCCAAAATTTAAGCTAAGAGGCTTAACAATATCTCTGTGGAACCTATTTAAAGGGTTATGGAATGTTTCTGCCCTCTGACACTGCCAGTTGTTTCATTTATCCCAGTCAGGTGACAAGTAATAGCTTTTCACAAGTAAGTGTGGGTCTGATTCAATCTGTCATTATATGAGAGTTGTCTGTGATTCCAACATATTTAAATCAATCTAAATTCAGAAGCAGCCAGAGTCAGACTGCAGCTGTTAGATAATAGATGGCCTCAGAGCACTGTCAAGAGTCCAGCACATATACCTGAAGGTCACCCAGATGTGGAGGCAAAGTGTAGTATAGATGGCTGATGTGTGCTGAGGATGGAACAGGACAGACACACCGATCATTGTCAGCTCTAAAACAGTACAAAAAGACATATCCCAAACCTGGGCATAGTCACCAACCTAAGAAGTACCTAGGACATGTGAGGACAAAATAGATGGAATCCTTTATCCTCATAATTTCAACAGATCCTGGACCCCATATGTGGTCACCAGAATCATGGTATCTTACTTTGGCTGGACAGACTAACACCCCTGTCATGGTGTCTGCAGCAAGGCAGATTTCTTGGACACAACACAAGAGTTCTGATGTTTGCGAGTATAGAACACCAAGAGAGAGTTAGAGTAAGAAAAACCTGTTTTGTTCTAATTTGCATTTAACATAACATCACTGTCTTCTCCTTTACATCTTACATTGATATTTGCTACACTGTTGACAAAATGCACCAACAGTATTTCATATATATATATATGGGGGGGGGTGTATATATGTATATATATATGACAGACAGTTCCTGGCATGGGAATTTCATTGAAAGGCACATGAATGTGTAGAATTATTAACTGAGTTCACGAGACCTAAGTTTCAGGTAAAGTTGTTTGTGTTTTAACATTCTACTCTATATAGTGTACTCTGATTAGTTTGTGTAAGTCTAATGCCAAAACTGGCTGATAAACTGGCAGGTAAACTCCATGAAGAGCATACAAAGAAGACACTTTCATGGTGATGATAGTGCCTGGGATGACGGGTTTATTACTTCTCTGTTGTTCGGAGAATTAAATTGATGTTGTACTTAAAGAAAAATGTCTAAAGGGAAGTGTGAATACATATATTTCCCCTAAACAGTCCCAAATTAAGTACCAGACCTTTTCAAGTATTGAATGTCTAGTTGATTTTTTACAGATCAAACATCTTTCTTCTACTGGCCTTGGAATTTCTTCCTATTTCACATTTTACATCTTCAGGGAAGGAAGTCACCATAGTAATTTGTTGCCCTTGTGTAAATTTATCCACTAGCAAACTGTTTTGATCCCTAGTGTAAGCATATCTATTCTAATGGAATTACATAAAGCATGAATTTGGCCCATGTTATTTATTCACGCAGCAGCTGCTATGACTGTTCACCCATCAAATCAACCCAAATATTTACCTGCAAGCTATTCCCAGTGCAAAGATTGCTAAACTGCTTGGGCAAGAAGGGTGACTGAAGACCAAGAAGCTCTGAAACACCTCAGTTTATATGCAGTCTCCCATGACGGGTGTAGGTTACCTGAAAAATCCTAGAGAGTAATAATCAGCTTACGGACAATGCCACAGGAATGGACATCAGCAGAGAGGAGTTGTCTTTTTTATCTCATGCCATTTTTAAAATAATGAAATAAAATTGGTATAACACAAATGTGGATTGCTTACATACATTACAGGGAGGCTCTTTCGTCCCCTTTATGTTGAAAAATAAATAGTTATAATTTTAGGTGTGGTCTTATCATAAAAATCCTAATTTTCTGTCTTGTTTAAAAGCTCTCAATTTTCAGTTTTCTGAAGTTACTGAGTCTAAGAAGCCTTGTGCAAAATTCATTCAACTTTGCTGTGATTTTTTTCCTGTCCAAAAAGTTCATAAATGAAGTCTGTAACGTTATTTGTTTCAGTAACACATGAAACTTATAATTTAAACCTTTCATGACAACTGCTGAAGCTATTTACATCATGAATGTATTTTTAACACTTGTGTTAAAACTTATTCTTGATGCTTGTAATACACAAACAAAAGCTGTCTGATACAAGGAGATTAAGTAATGGTGTTGAATATTAAGAGCTATAGGGTATTTGCACTGTTCTATTAGATTTCTATTTCGCTCTATAACATTAGTTGCTTGTATTTACTATTAAAGGTGTTTTTAAAAACTCTCTTTTTCATAAAAAATTTAAAAGAAATTAAAAAATCTGTACGACCTTATTTTAAATGTACTTTAATTATAATAATGCCCATTTTATGCTGATAGAAAAGCACAGCTTGTAATTTACTGCTTACTGGTGATCCAGCTAGTTTATATTGATGCAAGAAAAAAATAATTTGAGATCTTTTAACTTAGCTAAAACTATGGGTCACAGAAATCTAAGTTTCCAATGTTGTCTCTTAATTTAATTTCAGCATTAATTTTCATATCTAAAAAACAGTTGCTTTTTGTGATATTACACCATTATTACTGGTGATTACTTAATTGATACAGTCATCACTCAAAAAATCAAAATCAACATCCTTCAAATGTTAATTTAGTCTTCCATGAGTTCAAACTTGGCTGAAGATTCCAGATTTTGTCATCAAGTTTCTAAATGTTCTCATAGGATTATATACAGCACATATTATTTTACTGTAATGATGCACTGTTTTATCAAAACTGGCTTCAGACTTACTGCTCATCAGCCTGGCATAAACCTTCAATTTAAATTCTCTGGGCCATCAACCAGCATAATCATTCTGATGCTGTTAATTATAAGTGTAATTTGGAAGACTTTTCCAAGTTTTAGGGTTTGATTATATAATTTTTATTTTTTTTTTCACTTTGGGGATATTTGTTTCCATTATTAATTTTAGTAAGCAAATAAATACGATAAATGTATTTTAACCACTGAGGTTGCTAAAAGTATGTGTTCACAAATTAGAAGTAGAAGGATGGTATATAAGTTAAGGATGAACAGGAAATTTACTTACTTTGACTTAATACTGCTAGTGACAAAGCAATGGTTTATTTCCTTCGTATCTTTGATCACATCATCACATGTCTAGAAAGCCTCTAACACAGGTTACTGTAACTTTTAAAAGGCAGGCATGATTTACCCAATTCCCTTAAGACTAGAAGGAAAAAAAGGGATTTTTTTTTTTGGGGGGGGGTGTTCTGCAGACTTGATGAGATTGAGAAAGTGGCAACTTCCAGGAACAAAGAGAATTTCATGAGGACTTTAGCAAAATTCTCAGAAATGTCCAGGAATGGTAAGGAAATTTAAGCTACAAGATGTCATATGTGTGTTTTTAAATGAGTCACCGTCAACATTTGTCTAAGAAATGTTTTGGATAAACCATGGGAAATGCTGCTGAAATTTATTTAAGACCAAGCTAATTTAAATGCTTAGATCCAACACAGTGTTCCCTTAAAACCTCTGCTGGTGAATGTTCACTGGGTAGTGAGCCTCCTATGTGCTTGCTTCGTGTTTGTTGCCAGCTACCACAAACCTTTGTATCTTTCATTAATGCATAGTTATCCAAATTTTTTTGTCATTTTGAAATTCAGGGGGGACAATAAGGAATACATTTCTCTTTAATTCCTATAGGAGATACAGGCAAACATTGGTCTTTGGGATTATGTACTGATGGTCAAGTAGTTGTCTGAAAGTTTAGCAATATTCAGCAGGTTTTTGAGGATTTTTTTTTTTTTTTTTTTTTTTTGTGGTGGAGGAGATTGGTTGCTTATTTATTTTGCAGGTCTGGAAACAAAGCTCAGAAGTTAATATCAATTGTACTGTTTGGTTAGTGTTTGATCTATTTCAGACTCAGTCTCACTTCATTCTGGAAAGGAAGTTTGCTGAGTCAGAAGATGAAAATTCTTAAAGATTATGTCACTCCCTTTCTCATCAATCTATTCTGAGGATAAGGTGGGAGAACCCACTCCCTTAATAATAGCCTATTTGTACATTTGGCTTGACTTGTCAAATGTAAAGACAAAAATACATTGTAAATAAATTTACTAACCTTTTAAAATCCTTGAAAAGCTTCAATGTTTATTTTAATTTATTCTTCAGACTCACAGTAGAGTCTGAAGTACTCCACCTCCTTTTAGTTTTGTATCTTCCTTCTACTCAGATGCTTCCTAAAAATAGAACTGCTGGCAAGAACCTCTCTGAAAAATGTCCACTGTGTCTTTAAATATAATAGAGTTGTTCTTTGCTTTAGCCCTGCCAAGTGGCTGATTGCTGGCAGCTGAAAAAAGGGACAGATGGCCACCTAGCTCTATCTGCACCCTATTGAGAAGAACAAGTGACAATCTGCAAAATACTCAAAACTAATTTAAGCTGGTTTAACCTCAGGAAACCCAAGAGTCTCTTAGATTTCTTTGATGATGTGTAGGCAAATTTTGTGCTTTTTCATGCAGTGTTCTTTGGCATAAAGGTCTCAGTGTCTCACACAAGTGCAGCCAATGATCCAAATACAAACATACCAGAACTGCTTATGAAAAAGCTGCAAGGACATTCTGGTTATTAACATGTAAATGATACTGAGCACTGTGCATTGTTTGAGAATCCATCTATCCAACCAAGGGTTCTTCACCAAACACGTCTTTTTTAAGATAGCATAATACTTTCTCAGGCCATATATAGAACCAAACCTTGAAAGTTGTTGGGCTTTTCTCCTAGGCACCTTAGCAAAAGAAATGGAAGTGGAAGACCAAGAGATGACTGAAAGAAACATCCAGTAATATAAGTGAGGCTAGGTGGATCAAATCTGAACTCAGAAAGATTGAACAGATTCTAACAGTTATGTTGTTATGCTCTTGCTCTGATGCCGATAGCTCTGAAAAGTGCTGGGCAGTAGATCAGATTTTTTCCATTTTTTATTAATTCCTTATTCTGCTGCATTATCAACTTTTCCAATATTCTTTTCTTCAAAATTAGAGAGAAGATACTTGAGGCAAAAGCATCTTATATGTTCAGCAAGTTCTTTCCTATATGCATCCTTTCAGGCTATGGTTCCACACTTATTAAGACTAGTTTTCTACATGTTTTATTGCGCAGCAGGTTCCATATCAGATGGAGAGACATGACTGCATCTATGTTTAATTATCCAAGTCTGCTGACATTATGCTTTCAAGCTAACTTTATGTTTACATAAGAGAACACGTAATACACAACATGCTGTTTTTTTAACAAATTTGAATTAGCAAAGAAAACATACAATAGTTGTGTCCTGGTGACCACTACATTTTATTCTGGAGTTAGTACCTGTAAATTTGCATTCATTGTATTTTTGAACTCATTCTCAAACTCCCTGTACCTTTCTGTTAGGAGGAACAGAGGTCATCCTGAATGACCTAGTGAAGAACAAACCACAAAGTCCATTTGTCCAACTTTGCCTGAAACTCGTTTTGGAAACTCATGAAAATTGAATTTTTACTGTTTCATCAGCTGTGGTGAGTGGAGGAAAATGATACCTAGGGGTATCAAATTAAACATTCTTATGTTAGGGGACTGTATGATAGCTCAAATCTTATAGTACTTTAAGAGGGATCTTGATGAGGTCTCATAAAAATCAAATGAAGCAACAAAACCCTTATATTTGGAGATGTATGTTTTACTGTGATTTCTAGCTTGCATGCCCCTATGATAATTATGTTTGGTATCATATCTTTGTGAAAAGAATAGGGTGGATGAAAAACAGGTAAAGGAGAAGGTACACAAGCAAACTTCTGGTTTTTTTCTCTCCCGGAGGGGGACTGAAACCTGCTTGAGATGTAGAACCAGAATCAAGTTTAGAAAAAAGTTTTAGATCACTGATAACCCCTATGTCAGAAATGAAACACTGGTTCTACTTTGACCCATAAGACATCTGACACAGACTACATGCATATCTATATATCTAGAGATTTACTTTCTTATTAAATATACCTGCCGCTGGCAAAAAACACCATTGTTACTGGCCTGTTTAAATGTGTATAGAGAAGTTATCTATTTATACATTAGTTTATCAATAAGACATTAGTACAGAAATATCTACTTAATTCTTGTTTTTACTGTAAGAGTAGTTGAGCACTGGAAAAGGTTGTCCAGAGAAGTTGTGGAGTCTCCATCCTTGGAAATATTCAAAACTCAAGTGGACACAGCCCTTGGTAACCTGCTGTAGCTGACCCTTCTTCAGCAGGCAGCTGGACAAGATGAAGTCAAGAGGTCCCTTCCAAGCTCAACTGTTCTCTGATCAGTAACAAATCATGGCCTTTTCACTCTTAATTACAGAACTGAAAAGGAGTAATAATTTGGCAAAAGAAATCATACTAGCTGTGAACTCTGACTGCTAGGCTTAACCCTTAACGCTGCTTGTCCAAGGGAAGGGAAAAAGCAAATCAATTGCAAATATATTTGGGAGTATATTGCTTAGGATTGCTTGGTTTTCATGTGGACATCTGAAACAGACTAATAAGTACAAACATTTCAGGAAGGATTTCTGTTCCCTGAGCACAAACAGCCTAAAAGTTAAGGACTCTATCTAAATGGGTCATTGAGACTCTAAAATCGGTGTGGAATTGCTTTTAAAGGGAAACTAATACCAGTATAGATAGAGAGGGAAATAGAGATAGGATAAATCAGCCTCCAGAGGTGTTGAACTCTGTTTACTGTGGAAACAGAAAAGACCAGCTTAAACTATATAATCTTAAATCTTTAATGCTTGTAAATGACAGATGGTTCATCTATATTCTCTTCCTATCCATCCTTCTAAAATTCTTGGGTTTTGCTGGTTTTTTTGTTGTTGTGGTTTAATTTGAATTTTTACTGCCTTTTAACTATTAAAAAATCAGATCAGTCTTGTTCATGTTCAGGATTTGTATAAATACCATATTTTTATCACACCCATATTGTTGTCAAAAGAAAAGGGTTAAGAGTCACAAAAACTCTAGGTTTTGCAACCAGGTGGGTGTGTATAATTGCTGAACGGGAGATGGGGGGGATGGCCCCAGGTTCAAGAGCTCAGCCCCAGGTCTACAGACCTTCTTGATAGCACCAAACTGCTCTCAAAGACAATAGGAGTCCCAGGATAAGAGAATGGTAAAGTTCTGCTTTCATATGAAAAGATAGGAGTAAAGAATGCCTGACTCATCATTCACTGTGGTGGTTTCTTCTTTGTTACTATTTGGTCGATAGGACCTGGTTTATTTCTCAAAAGCTGGGCTAGCTTTGTGGAGTTACCACCTAGCACCCACCTCTGCACAGACAAGCAATAAACAAATGTCCCAATTCTCTGTGTGGATCAGCTTATTGCACGTTGGGTGAAGAACCCAGATATGGAACAACACTATGAGAATGCTTTCTCCTTTATGACTTCTACTTTGTCCTAATGAGTTTTGTAGTATGATTATATAGACTACTATTTTTAATGTTCAGAATGCCTGGGTATGTATTCAGACCAAAGCCTTTGAGTACACAAATAGAACTGGGACAATATTTTATAATCTTTCAGTATCGATGTCTGCTGTTTGGAAGTTGCTAGCAGAGTAAGTGTGTTAGATTTTAAGATTAGGGACAAGACTTCAAATGTTGCCCGAATAAATGTTTTAGGTACACAGATGGGTACAGGCAGAAAAATAATTCTGACAAAGAAAGAAATCTCAAAATATTTCATGCCTTCAATCTGTGTTCAACCAAGCATTAACATGAAAAAAACAAAACGAAGTTGTAGGATTCTTGAGGCTTTCAATCATGTCAAGTTAAATGTTTAGAATTTGACTGGCATTCAAGTTAATTAAACATTGTTTTAAAACCTTAAATTTTGATTGATGTGCTCTCTAATTAGAAAGTGCTGGAAATGTAAGTAAAATTTCTATGGGTTTTATTTATTTGTTTATTTTATTCTTGATACAAACATTTTTTCTATATATTTTAAATAAAAAAATGATGGTTCAAATAGAAATTTCCCTGAAATACTGAGTATTTCTGTGTAATTCCACAATCAAAAACCTTACCAGAACTGGCAGCAAAGATGAAATACTCATTATTTACTTAGCAATAGGATGCACTGGAACATTATGGGTCCTCTGGAAAATGCTATGATGAGTTAATTGATGATTTGCAAGGAAATGTTAAGCTTTCATTTCACTTATAAAAATAAAGTAAGAGATTACATTATTATTGCTTCTAAACAATGGATAAATGCCATGCCTAGCATTGTGTTCAAGCCTATTCAGAGTAATTAACAGGTGTGAATTGTTGTTTGCTGGTATAAGCCTCCCACTGTGCAGCCCTTTTGTTGGCTGCAGGCTGCTTTCCGGCTGTATTACTGTTTCTAAATGAGTCAATCTCACTTTAATGTAGGATTTTGCATATGTTAATTCTTTGTACACTTGTTTATTTTTAAAGTAGTTGAGACAATAACAGTGAATCTCCTCAAAAAGCCTGTATTTCTGCAAGCTTCTGATTACCTTGCACCACTCCAACCTGTTTTGTGTTTCTCTTTTCAGCAGGGTCTGATTCAATTAAAAGCAATTACTGTAGTAACTTGTAGGAACATTAATCTGACTCCTTAACTGTAAGACCCAAACCTGTTCTGCTGCTTAGAGAATCATATATCTGCTGCACTGGGTTCTTTACCCAGAATTATGTAAGAAAAGTAGAGAGTACAGGCAAGCCTGTTGCTATAGGGCGTCATGACCCAAGAAGTTAGCTTATGTTAGTATAGTGTATAGCTTACATTAGCCTTAATTAAGTGATAATGAACAGGACAATGTCTTGTTTGAAGTTCCTCTTCCCTGGACCTCGACCATGTGGGTCTGATTCTTTATAGGATGAATTATTTGACCACCTGGCAAGACAACCTTTTCCACTGGCTGCTTTGGCAACAGAGCTTACTTTTTGAGCTTCCTGAAGGGAATAGCCTTCTTTCTAAGAAGTCATGTACTTAGGCCAAGAAGACCCTAGCCCAGGTGAAGACCATTCCCCTGAACATGCTTATTAACTACAACTAGATTGTATAATCTTATGTAAATTAACAACCAATCAAGAATGGATAGGAGGTACTAATATGATAATGATGTTGTAATATGTGTAAGAAAGACATCACAATGATGATTTCTGGTGTGCTTGATTTGTGGAAAATCCATTTAACACCCGGGCCTGAATAAACACAGTATCTCTCCTAAGTGTGTTAGAATTGGCCTGTTGCATACCAGGTAACAAAGTCACTTTTTGGACAACACTAAGGACTTCTGTATCTGTGGGCTCTACCACCTCTGAAAAGAGTTTTTTATTTGGGCTTTGAAGTTCTCCCTCACCTTCACAATTTGGGGTCACCTGTAAAGACATTAAAGAAGTCCTGAGTTGTAAAAAGTTTGGGGATTTAGAAAATCAAATCTAAAAGACCCTAAACTTCTTTTCAGCTTTGGCAACAATTACTATTTCTGTCAATAGATTGTATCTGAATTCCATCCAAGGATTTCTTTATATACATCTCTGATTAAAACTTGACCATGATTTTTCTTTTTACTGTTTGTGTTCTAAATTTAATTGAGGAGTGGCAGGTCCAGATATAGAAATCACATGAACTAGTATCTTCTCCATGTGTTTCTTTCATGTAATTTCTATGTTACAGAACTACTTAAAATGCTTTTACAATTACATCATTAAAAAAAATTAAAATCTCATCCTTGTTGATTCTGGTTTTCTCAGGTAACATAAAAAAGATGGCAACTGACTTCAGTTTTTCTAAAAGTAAATGTTTTACCATATTTTATATATTTTGCCTTCATTGTTAATACAGGTCTGAGCACTTCTAGAGAGTTATATTTCATACATTTACAGCCAGAGAAACAATTAGTCTGATCTCTTGTATACTGTCAAAAATTTCATCCACAGAGATGTAGATTTGGCCTAACTAGAAGAAGATGTTATGTGTATCTTTAAAACTTCTTTTAATGAGGCACTGGGACAAGCACTTGTCCTTACACTTTCTGAATCTGTCGCATTGTGCTGATGACTTTCTGCCACTGTAGAAAATCCAATTTGCAATTTACAAGTAGAGATAAGTGATATTGTTTAGTTTTCCCCCCTTTCAAGCTACTCTAGCTGCAGTAATTTCATGTGGCTGAAAGCCTCATGATTTTGCAGATACATGTGCAGATCCCAGGGCACCTGCTTTCCACTGGTACCTCTGGCATCAGTGAAATAACATCTTCTTGATTTTAAATTGTATATGGACTTTCTGTACTCAAGTATAGTTAAAAGGTTTATTCCTTTCTCCTTTCACCACACAAGTACCTATACCACAGATGAATTAAATTGCTTAGACAATCTGAAAAACATTGAGGTAAATTAAATATATTGTCCTTTCTCATATATTATTTTATTTTAGATGTTATTATTTACCTAACTATAGATAACTATAGCCTTTTTATATGTAGAAAGATCAACTGAGTTATTACTAGCCTCAGGTTTCCTTTTCTGGAGAGAAAAATATAATTATGACATGTCTTCTTTCATTTTTAATGGATTATTGTGTATCAGTGGTCATCGTAGTGCTTAGACATAATTTTACTAGAAGACTAATCTGGACAAATCACAATGTTTTTTGGCAATACAGTTAAAATGTTGATCTAAATGAGGCCAAAGATGTTCAATTAAGGTGTAGAATTCCTCTTAAAAGAGAAAATTTTGCCTGCCTAGAAAGAAGTTTCAGTTTGTTTAGTCAGACTGGAGTGTAATTGTATTTCTGGAGTGTTTAAATATTTGATAATATGGAATATAGTTTAAAAAATGCATATGGTATCTCTTTCCCCACCTCCTCCATCTCAGAGTTCAGTTTAGTAACTAAATATATTATTTAGTTTATTCCTAAATACATCTCCCAGGAATTCATCAATATTTGTCTGAACACTGCAGGGAATTATTTCTTATATTGTGTTTCAACACTTAGAAGATTACCACATGGTTGCAACAATTCCACACTTACACTGGTGGAGTTGTATTATGAAGACTAAAAAGCAGCTTGTTAATTTACACAGATGAGATCTGTAGCAATCTACTAAATTTGGAAAAGAGAATGCAACAATTCTATCTGCAGAAGTTACCGAAACCTCCACAGCTTCTGGGTGCTAATACCTAAACTAGGCTTATCCCCTGACTTGTGCCTTCTTTTTGGTCACATCCCTACTCTGTATTTCTGCCCAAGAAATGGGTCTATGCTCTATGGCTGGCTTCTTCCCAGAGGACTGGAGAGAGAGATGGCTGTTCTCCATCCCTCCTCTCCTGCTGGCAGTGATCACACGTTTCCCTTCTCTTTCATGTGACTCTGGTTTGTCTGCTTAAGTTTTCCCTCAGTAGACAAAAAAAAAAAAAAAGCCTAGTTTTCACTAATTAAAAGTAAAAATTCTTAATCAATCTACTACGCTCTTGCTCTCTGCACTTTTCAAGTCATCTGCCAGTGAAGGATAGGAAAATGGAAGGGATAGTCATCTGACCTCAGGATTCTTGTCACTTTCGTCTCCTATGTTGTTTAATATGGCTATCAGGTATCATGAGGATGATTTCATTAAAGAGAAAAACAGAGAAGAAGCTATTATACATTCTACTAAAACTCCTTGACGTAAGAAATCTCTATTTTTTATCAAACAGCTTGGATAGTATTATTGGGCATTGTGATATAAAGTCTCTACTCATATATATGAGTATACTATAAAGAGCTCAACGTGTGGCTGATGTTACATATGCATTCCTCACCTTTTTTAAATTGATCCTGGTTACTTTTTCTAGATAAGAATACCAAATGTAATGTCACTGTTCCTCAATGACTTCTGCATGCTAATATTGCTTTTGGAGGAAAAGACACTCCTTGATAGCCACTGACACACTGTTAAAAGTTTGAGAACATACCTTATGCCTTTTGTCGCTAAGCTGAGAAGGGAATGAAAAGTTAAAGTATTCTGTGTCTTTTCTTGAATACATACACCCCATAAACAGCTACACACAATTTTTCCTTAAGGCCAAATATTTTCAACTCCTGAAAAACTTTCATATTGAATAGATTTTCTAATCCCTTGATAAGTTCTATCTTTTGAAGAATTTAAATACATATATATAGACAGTGACTGACACTGGACAGAGCTATTCTAAATATGCCTTTACTCAACATAGAGATTATATATGTAGATTTATTACTCTCTTCTTTATTTAAATTTAATTTGCCTCACACTTAATAACAGTTTATGTATTTTTCGGATGATGTTCATATGTTGATACTTCATTTCTAGAAACTGTATTTTCTGGCTAGAAAAAACAGGAAGGAAAGCTGTCAGAAGTATTCTTGGCCTCTGCCCCACCCCCTGCCTTCTTTTTCACTTACCTTACTCTCTCAGACCCTTAATTTGCCTGTTTATAAATAGGCATATTATATTCCAAGTACTGCAAGAAGAGATGTATCAATCATGAGTGATATATTAAAATAATTCAGTCTAACTTTATCCATTTAGTAGTTGGGATCACCGTGATAATTTTATGAAATTATTTCACTAGATGAAATTATCTCAGAAAAGGTCATCTGTAGTCAAAACCATACTAAATATTCCAAAACGTTTAGGCAATCAATAATTTACTCATTTAGAAATCTTTTCCAATCTCATGATCTCTTTTGGGTAATTAACATCATTAGGAAAAAATTGCCACGAGACATACAGCATAGATAGATTTGTTGTCGATAGAAGAGAGTGCTTTTGTATTTATTTGTGCATTGATAATAGAGCTGATAAATATTTTTCTGGCCAAGTGGATTTTGAAAAGGAAAATATGTGCATATATGTGTGTTGGAAGAGGGATCCTCTTTGTTATGTATGCAAAAAACATATCCTGCATAATAAAAATTCTGCCGCTAAGTAAAAATATCCTGCATTCATTGTCATCATATTACACTGTCAACACCTACTACTTAATTTTAAATCTCATTCTGAATTTTATTCTCATTTCCTCATCCTGTTTAAATCCCACTGCTCTCTGGAAGATGGGATAAAAATTTCTGCCAAATACCATCATAGAAAGTGAAAAGGGAGAGAGCAATTTTATCTCTTATAAAGAGTCTTTTCCAAATATATTATAACATCCTTTATATCCATCATAATAGGTAGCTACTAAGACTGGACATATATATTGGCAAGTGGTTAATAGCTGAATTTAGAATATGATATTCAGGGAGAGTGGAAATATGCTGGCTGCAATGTATCTCTAAAGATTGAAAATCCTTTGGAGAATCTCAGTAAGTTACCAGCTTGTTGTCATATTTATAAATAAACAGAATTATTTTTATAATAATTCAGCAGTGTGTGACATTTATTTTAGCTGGAGATCTAAAGAACAGCTTTAGGGCTGAGCAGTGACTATATAAATATAAACACTGAGACAAACAGGCAGATTTCCTCTCTATATCATAAAAACACATGTTGTATCACTGCCAAACTAGCAAGCTTTATATACAAGAGAATGGGTTTTTTTCTTTTTTTAATTTTTAAAAAAATAAAAAGTTGCTGACCTTATGAGCCTCTGGTATTCTTTTTCCTTTGATGAAGAGTTGTTTTCCTCTGTGGACTGCCCAGAAAAAGGTTTTATGAATAATTGCTTGGCACATCCATTCTTTAAAGTTGCCATGTTGTACTGGGGTAATCAAGTGTTCCATTCCAACTCAGTATGATTTATTGGGACAAACAGAATTATTGATTATCGGAAGAAAAATATAATATTTTCTAGTACTTTGAATGTAAATCAATTTAATTTTAGAATGTATTTTGAAAGAAATTTTGGGTTGAAGGAGTTGTTTGCTTTCTGTATAATGGCAGGGATGTGTTCTCCAACAAATTTGTATTTCAGACATTGAGTCCTCTAAGCATTACTAGAATGCTGTGGAACAACTCTGATTTCAGTTCTGCTTCTGGATTAGTGTATTTCTTGGACCCTGGCAGCGCCAAACTAAGCTTAAGCAAATTCTGGCTGAGGCATGACCTATTTGTACTGTAGGATTGATTTTGTGATTACTGTTTATTAAAATATTAATGTAAGTTTTCAGAAGCACAGTTGGCTTTTACTGTAATCCATAGTCATACGAGTGTCTTGAAAAATGGGTAAAGGAGTGTATGTGTTTGACATAAAGTGAGTGGTGATAAAAATAAGGGGAAAATAGTCTAGGTGCCAAGTCTTTCATGAATCAGTTCAGAGTATACTCCATATAGAATGGATGCACTTAGCAAGTTCTTAAAACTCTAGTCTGGACCATGCCATATATGTCTCTTATCTAGCTACAAAATTGCTCCTGGCACACCAGCTTCACAGGCTTAATGCTGCAAAGACCTTGTCAAGGTATGCAGATACTTTTGTAGGTAACAGTGTCACGAAATGCTAGGTTATAGGAGAACCCCCAGGGCAGCAAATCTTGAAAATAAAATAAAAACGGAAAGGCAGCTCTAGAATTGGAAGATCCAAATCAGCAGTAATGGACCTGTAGAGCCCAGAACAGAATAGTTTTACTGCTCTTCCTCTACCTTTGAGGAAATTCAGAGCTTTTATTCCTGTAAATGACAACTGTACATGATAAGGAAGATTACTGTTCCTTGCCTCTCTGTGTTAGCAGCCTTGAATGATCACAAAGCATGAAGGCCAATAAATAGGAATGTGGTTATTTTGTAAACACTAGGGATGTGGAACACTCGCCCTCTACAGCTGCAACTGTTTGAAAAATGTGTTTAATAAAGCCTCACACATTTTTAAACTGGTTAGTATCTTAAGGCACAACCCAGCAGCAAAGGTCCAAATGACTGAGCATAGTGGGAGGTTGTATGTTCAGTTACTTAACTGAACCATCAATCACTTCAGAAAAGTTGTTGGAAGGCCGCATAAAACTAGAATGCAGTATGTTTTATGCCTCTTTGTCTTCCCACAAAATGTATGTATGCCTTTGTGTATGTCATTACCTGCTACTGAACAGAATGACCATCCTGTCAAACACATTTTACCGCATACTTCCTTATGAATGCAGTTTACTGGCAGTTTAAGCATAAACTCTGCTGAGTAAGTTTGTTATGCAACATCTGCATTTTGGAAATGTTAATTTCCAAGTCCCCAGTGTTTAAAAAAAAAAAAAAATGTACACCTAATTAGAAGAGTGGCAGGCAATTTGTTCTTTCTCCTTTGATTTTCCTTACTAATGCCTGACATTTTTATGCTATTTGCTCTCTGCTCCAAAACATGGGGTCTCCTCCCCATACTGCTTATCATCCTTCGTGTTTCTTCAGGTAGATATTCCACCAACTTGCAGTCTATTGTCATAATCTTTTCCTTTGTCTGGCAACTTTTGTCAATTTTATGCCTTCTGTGTGCACTTGTCTTTTTCTGACCTTTTGGTGGTCATATTGCTCACAGTTATGTCAAATGCTTATAGATTATGGCTGGTTATGCCATCACAGTGTTGTAAAATACCCATATATAGTTATTTGCAATGTACACATATATTTGGGTTCAAGGCTTACTAATACCAATGGCATCCTACCTAATGCCCTTAAAATTTATAGGTGTCGCAAGTCTCAGCTTTGGATGCATACCTGATACCTTTTCATTTCAAAAGGTATTTAGACATCTAATATCTGCTGGCATATATATTTTTTAAATGTCTCATGCTCAGATGGCTTCTTTTTTTAAGCACTAAATACTACATATTTAGCTAGCTGTCCTAGGATTCCTCTGGCCATACTTTAGCTTAGATTAGATGTCTTATTTTTAGATGACTGCTCCCTTATGCTTCATCCATAGTTAACGGGAAGAGAGGCACAACAAGAAGTGATTCACCTCTTCCTAAAATAGATATCTCAAGTAGGTGGGCTTCATCACATGTAACTTCCACAGAAAAAAAAAAAATCTAAATTTGATAAAAAATTACAGAACTATCCATAAAAGGGTATTTATAGGATTTTCTACCCTTTCCAGAGAAAACTAAAGTATATATAAAATTAGATTATGCATTATATAATTCTCTATCATTTGACATGTGCCAATGATTTTCATTTTTTCGCAGAATAAATCACATGCTATGTTATTGCAAGAAGCAGATGTAAAATACTGGGGTTTTAGGGCCTATAAAAAGGATCCATAATCAACCCTTACAGAAGGTGCAGACAGTTAGCTTAGTAAAAAGGGAATTACTATCAAACTGATTTGATTTTGCACTAATGCAGTGTGAAAGTTTGATTAATTTGTTGTCTTGCCAGTACCACTGTTACTACTGCTACTGGCAACTTTGATAAACCAAAATGTTTAGCAAATCTTTCTCACCAAATGAGTACCATGAAATGTTGCTAACTTTTCACAGTGGGTGACAGAAAAAGAACATATTAATTAGTATCCAATGTAGCCTAGGACAGATGATTCAGGATTTATCAGGGTGAAAGTATTTATGCTATTACCGTCTCTTAAAACTTGAATAAGAAAAACTTGTAGCTTTTATTATCCTATATATACATGTACTGTAATGCAGTTCTGTAGTTCAGCTACTGCATTACAAAACCTGAAGAATTCTAGATTATAATGTATTTCATATTACATTCAGCTATCAGCATAACTTACCAGAAAGAAAAGCGAGTATCTTCTAATTTTCCTTTTCTTGAGTGATGGTAAAACTTTAGTTACTTAAATGTTTTCTCTTTTATTTCTCTGGCTAAAGGCCTTTCAGATTATAACATGAATGCATTCCCAGGTGAGAACAAGTGAGGGATTTTTAGGTACTATTCCTTGAAGGTACTACAAGCTGCCATTTCCTATTACACTGTGGTTTCAAACAGAACAGAATACTTCATTTCTTTGCAACAGTTTGAAATATTTTACTTCTCTGATGGCAAGTCCTCAGTGCATGAGAGTCTCCACTGAATCTGGTTTGTAAATTGTACAGAATTTAGGCATTTGATAAGTAAGTGTAGTGACTCTTCTCTACCTTTTGGGTTGATAAGAGTGTCTTTAAGATAGATGTTCATTCTTGCCTTTGATATTAATTTTAACATTTTAGCTCATATTGGCATAGATATTTGTAGTATAAGTACTAGGGACAGTATGAACAGAGAACAAATTTGAATAGCAGGGCATAAGAGCATGAGGAGGAATGGTAAAATACCTTGATGGCACCCAGGCCAGCAGGGCATTAGGGGCACAGCACATCCACAAACAGCTTCTCAAGACATTCAGATCAAAAAAACCAGGAGGGAAGCAAAAAAACAAGGTGCAGACTCTACTTCCTTTCATCCCTTTTCTTCTAGGCATATTTTGTTCTGTCTACTTAAGTCTTCTCTCTGAAAGTCTCATGAAGATTTTGGTTTTATTTTTTCAGGTCACATTTTTATTTTTCCTCTGTAAGAATTTTTTAAACTCAGATAAAGGTTACACCAATTCCAGATAAACAAAATTAAAATCTGATTTAAATATAAATTAAAGTCTATCAATTTTTTATCAGTGTTATTAAGTATATTGCCTATGACTTTTTAGGAATTAACAATGACCAAATCATGTGCTTTAGGTCTGTATAATTACCAGGACTACCTCAATTTCTGTGGTTAAACTATGTGACCGAGTTGAAAGTCCTGAAAGCAGTTTTAGAAGAATATAATTGTATTAGAATTTTTCACAATTTCTTATTGTTATTGCAATGCATGCTGTCAAATATGTCTCTTTATCTCCGCTGAAAAGAACTGGCAACATGAATGCTATGCATACAGAGCTGACAAGTACAGATTCAACCTTGCCTTTTTGTTCAGGGCAAAAGCATATGGTGGAATGAATGTGGTGGGTTGAAGTGAATAAATCCTGTTTCATTTAAATTCAGTGTCTGAGGTGCCAAATGCCAAATTACTAATGGCCTGCTTGTCAGTCACATAAATATTCATTTTACTTTGGACACTACCCTTGTTTTCTCTGTTGAGAAAAAATAGTATTATGTAGCAGAAGTGGGCAATGTATGAAAAGTCAAGTAGTTTACTTTCATAGTAGGTTGCGCACCTACTATTTTAGAACCTGCTGATTCCAATCCAGACTTCTGCCTTAATCAGGCTTCAAATAAATTTGGGACAGTCTCTATGACAAATATTTGGAAGGCACTGTAAGAGTATAACCAAGTAAGTGTGCAGCTAGAAGGATCTGAACGAAACTGAAGAGATCAGATATCTCTCCATGCCACCTGCTTACCTGTTAGGTGCTGAGAATACCTACTGGACACTGTAATATATGTTTATTTCTTCCTAAAAATTCAGGAATTTTAATGCAGAGTTGCTAGGCTTCTATTTGAGTAGCAAGGTATTGCATACAAAAGGATGGCATGGATGGGATTAAGAAGAGATTGACCTACGAAGAAGAGAGTGAAGTGGAACAATTAACTAATTCAGATTATAAAAGAAGATAACTAGGTATTTAACCTGATTTTTATATGCAGATCTCATGAAGAAGTATGAGAAACAAAAATGATAAGAAGTTAGTTGTTTATGACCAGGGTGTGTTTTCTCCAGATGTTTCATATTCAGTTTGTTGTGTTCTGAGTAGCTCCTCATAAATATATCAACTTCACAGTTCTTGTTAGAGCTGATGGGAAGTTGATCTTGTGTTTCTAGAACTGATGAGAGCCCATAATCTCTTCACAGCAAGTATATATTACCAAATGTATATTGGACTAATCCGAACACAATTCATGTTCTTAAATAGATTTTAAGTGACTCAACTAAAACAGTGTGTTTTATGTCACCTTTTAGAGACAAAACAAGTGACAAACCTTTTTTTTTGTTTCATTTTCTGTTAATTATGTTATCCTGCTGTGATTTGTTCATGAAAAAGATCTTAGTCTTCACTCATATATGATGTAAAAAAATACTATTGTTTTACAAACATTTCTTTGGTACCAACATAATCTGGCTAACATGCTAGGTCAAATATACTTAGAATGTCACAGATTAGTGGTAAACCCAGTGTTGTATACATCCTTATATCACTAGTTCAGTTTATTTTAACTGTGAAGATAGTTACCAAATTGCTTGATTAGTAGCCAGATTGAAACAGTTAATTATGCTTTCTGCTAATTTAATTGTATGACACATAAAGACTTTCAGCTTACATTTAAATTTTGACATCTGAATAGATCATGAAATAAGAAGTTCCTTTCTATTTAGTCATTAAGTAAATGTTCTTACAGTTTTCATTTCCTCATTAAAAAAAAAAAAAAAGAAACAAAGGAAACAAAAACTTAATGAGACTATTACATACAGTTACCATGGTAACAAAAGTTGCTCAAACCCCAGGAATTTGTTGTAGAAACTTCTAAATATATAATATTTAATTCTAGCCAAGGATCTTTACACATCAATTTTCATATAAAGAGATTATTCTCTCTCCAGTACTACATCAAGAGTAATAAACAGAGATTTATCATTACTGTATATTGAACAACTGAGCATACTATGCAAATTAAACCCAAAAAACCTAAACCAAACCAACCAAACAAAAAATACCTTACCAGAGCTTCAGTATCAGTAACTTTATGACATTTATGTAAAATTTTACTTCTCACAATGGTTTAAAATGTGGAAGTCCTGCTTGAATTTCAGAGGAGAGTGATGGGCTCCTGGGAAGATTTTTAGATAAAAATGAAAGGATTACAGGCTTTGCCCCACTGGGAACAACAGATATTGGGCATGCAGATACAGACTACATACTCTAGTTCAAGGATTTGGATAAGTTGTGCATAGAGTAATGAAATGTAGGTACCACTGGATGTTAAAAAGAAGAATGATAGCTTACTCTTAAGATACCATCTTTTGAAGCCTATTTCAAGAAAACTGTTACTGTAAATTGAAAATCCTTTGGTTTTGTTTGTGATACCCTTTTGCAATTTTCACCAGTAAATCTTGATATTAGGTATAAACCTGTCAGTAATTTTTAATATAAGTTTTAAAAAATAATTAATATTTGGGGTTTTATAGCCTCAGATCTCTTCTGGCATACAAAGGGGATATTTGGTAATGGAAAAATCAGTGTTAAAAACCTATTAATCACAAAGTTAGAGGTTTTGGTTTTCCTTTTACTTTTTAAAGAAAAAAATATAGTCAAGCCCTCAAAAAGATCAGTAAGCCTGAAACTTAACTTGCTTTTACCAAAACTTTTGGCATAAATTTGCAAAATCCTATTCTTCAGTATTTCTATAGTAACAAATATCTATCTTATCAGGTTGAGCAACTCTGACATTGCACAAATATGTTCAGCCTACTAAAAATTCATACATTGCTTCAGTTTATCTAAAATGCTGTGGTTTGGGAAACTGAGAAGATTCTGATTTTGGTTTATTTCTTGCAACAAATAATTACAATGCAGATGAATTTCAGATATGTCCACTAAGTGTCAAGATTAAAAATCATTAAATAACAGGTATCACAGATGAAGATTTGGTTACATGGTGTCTTGTACATTTAAGAAAAAGGGAAAGGACAAAAGAAAACACTGCCTTGCACTGTCAAAGCATAGGTAATGCTGTCCTTCATATGTTAAACTGCCTATCTGTCAAGTTTAGAGGTAGAAATAGAAAATGAACTAGATTATCTACTAAATCTTCTCACAAATTTGATTTCTATGACTGATCTACTTTATTTTTCTGATCCTTTTATCTAACACCTCTCTGTAACTCTTCTACATATCTTCTTTTTTATTCTCTCAGACACTCCAGAGGAGAAAAATCAGTCTATTCAAATAACAAGTAAATTTACCACCCATTCAAGTTAAAGTGAATTTGAACTTAAGTTAAGCTGGAGGATTTTACCCTTCTTCAGTTGAGAACAAAACACAGCTGAAAAGTTCATTATCAAATTATCATACTGATGAAGTCCTTATTCGTGTATATTTTAAAAGAAAGAAAGACAAAACCTCTGCCAATATAATTCCATCAGAAATTCACTTAAAAGACTTTTTATCCTCCGCCTACACCTCCAAAAGAATGAATCTTTCCTTACCGAGGAGGGCTTGTTCTACTCAGTAATATTATCTTTGTCCCCAGGGTAGTTTCTGACTTTCAGAGCCTGACAGCTTCATGAAAGTTTTTAAATTGTATTTTTTCTCTGTTCCAAAGCAGAAGATTTTTGCTAACCTCTAACTGGAACTGGGTCACCAGCAGTTCTCAGCCACTGAGTCCCAATGCTGATGGAGTTTTTGTGCTGACACTTTCACACAAATATTTTGTATTGTCTTCATTTTTAAACCATGCCCATTTCAACAGATGTAGGTGTTTGAGTCAGAAATTATCAGGCTTGGGTGGGATAAAAATTACAGTCATTTGGTTAAATAATGGCATTCAGAGAGTTCACTGTTGCAAATGATGTGCAAATACACAGAAAGAAGGGAGTGCTACTTTAAGGAGTATATATAAGAAACTCTGATTCCTTTGTATGTATGTGTGTGTACGGAAATCACAACAATATGACTAAGCCTTTCAGTGAACTTTAGCTGTTTATGTTCTATTGAATAGATAAAATATTAAAAGATATGACTGAAGTGAAACTGCAGTTTGTCAGAATCACAGAAATTGGACTCGCACAATGTGGCTATTTTGCCTTGCCCAGGTACGCTAAGAGAGTTCTGGTGCAATTAAAGAAATGTAGTGGATTTTTTTAATGACCAAATTTTTTTAATGACCAAAAGTCTTGCAGGACATCCATGACAGAAATGAACTTGATAGTCTAGAACTTAGAACTGGTTTTGTCTTTTACTACTGGGGTAAAAAAGGACAAGGGCAGAAACACAATGCCAGACCATCTGTAAGACTATTCACAATTCCAGCCAACAAAGCAGGTGATTTGTTAAAGAAGCCACACAAGACTGAAAGTTGGGATTTTTTTTACAGTATAGTCTTCCATTCATGATAAATGTAGTTCTACTGGGTTTTTTGGGGGTTTTTTTTGGTTTTTTTAATTTTAAACCTCTCCCTTCACAGATGTTTAAAAACTATTGTTTTTTGTCACATCTGCATGCAAAATTAAGTAACACCGTTCAAATGTGCAAGTCTGATCACTTCTCATATGACCTTTTTCCATATCGGGCATCATTCTAAAAACTTGCATGTGAAGTTAAAATACCAAAAATTTAGCAGAAACATTTTCAATACAAAATGTATGCTCAAAACAGGAGGCAAATATTTGAAAATAAAATTTCTGTTCTTGGCACTTGAAATAATCTTCTTCACCTATCAATTACAATCTACAAATTCATTCTTGTAATTCCTTTCTTCATTTTCTTCTTTGCCATTATATTAAAGTTCTCATTTTCACCTCCAAATCTCTGCAGAACATTAGGTGTCCTTATATCTTGGATCTCACTACATCCCTTCTCATTTCTGCTGCTGTGGTTACTGGTGTCACTATTTCATAATTTTATTCTTCAATTTTTATTTTCTGCCATGCAGTGACATGTGCAAGAAACAATTCCTAAATTCAGTCTTCCCACAGAGACCCAAACTCTACTCTGTGTCAAACAGAAGTTTTCTACATATGGATATTTTATAAGAGAAATCAGAAAAACAATTCTTAATTTTTAAATCCAAGTTGGTATGTGTCTCACCGTGTTCATGTTTTATTTCTTTTTTATATTTTCAGGCTGAAAATTTTCTTGGAAAAGCCTAGTAATACATAATTTAGACCACACATATACCAATAGGAAGTTGAATTTACATGGTGAAAAATGTGTTTTCACCAAAATGTGAAAGTAATTTCTATGTTTTATTAACACAGCTACTAGTGTGCCAGAGTTTAGTCCAGGGAGAACAGTTGCTACACATCACTGACCGTCACAAAAGGGGGACTATGCTCACTGGTTTAGGCCACTTAAAAGATCAGCATCAAAATATTAGGGGAAAAGCTATTATTTTAATATGAATTTGTGAGAAGTGTGACTTAACAGAATTCAATGCCAAGGTCCCCTCTACTACATAGTCAACGTGGAAAAGCATACAAAGGCAAAATCAAACAGATTAAATAAAATATTTTGTACACAAAAATTATTTACAGAGTCAGGGAAATCAAGGCAGGATTAGATTGTTGTGATATGGACTAGGGAAAAAGGGCAAGGAAATTCCTCCTGTTCAGTCAAGAGGTTCAGAGTGGACCCCCTTGTTTTCTAAACTCCTCAAAAGAGAAGTCTATGCACGGCTGAATCCAGCCCTAGTCTCAGACCTGGTCAATGGTTTATGCCTAAGGAATTAGGGAAGGGATCACAGTGTGTGGAGTTTTGTGCTTTGTGTGAAACTTTGGAACACCAACAATCTGGAACAGCATTAATTCCAAGTTCCTAGTCCTGGACCTGTGCAACAGTTTATATCTAAGGAGTCAGGAAAGAAAAGAATGATTTAAGGAGGGAGAGTAAAGGAATTTCCTCCTGTTCAGTCATGAGGTTCAGAGTGGACTCCCTTGCTTTCTAAACTCCTGTAAAGAGAAGTCTAGATGCAGTTGATTCCACCCCGAGTACCAGACCTGGTCAACAGTTTATGCCTAAGGCATCAGGGAAAGGATCACAGTGTGTAGAGATTTGTGCTTGGTGTGAAACTTTGGGATAACAACAAGGTAGGGCAGCAATAATTCAGAGTAACAACACTATTCAGATATGCCATACAATCAGATCATACAATTCCTCAGCAGGACTTAACTCTCAATAGATCAATACAGTAACTTAATCAGAGACTTAACAAAGTTAACATCAATTTGCATGCCTACACTCACACAGACAGACATAGAAGTAGAGACATAGAATATATGCATATTTGTACAAAGGTACCTGTTAAAAATCTCCCCTTGAGCTCGGTGAAAATATTCACATCAGATGTCAGTGCATCTCTCAACGGGCAGAGAGTTGAGCCTCAGGGAGGGTTTTCAGCCCAGTTTGTGTTGACTGTTCTGTGATTTCACAAACTTGAGAGTTTGCAAAACTCTGACAGACATCCCACTCAGGGGAAGATACTGGACACAACCCACTGCAATCCAGGAAGACTCAAAGGGTTATCCTTGGAACCGCTATTTATAGGATCATGAGATAATTGACTTCAGGCATAAATAATTTTACATCCTGTCCTTAATTGGGGCAGGTGGTCATTGGAATTCCCAGCTGGTACCCATCTATCCAGACTGTGATAAGGTTCAAGGCTGGCAGGGGATTAATTATTCCACTCTCATCCCCCACTGTAACCAGGCAACCAACACCTAGTATGGCCATTCCCCACCTTGGCAGTGTAAGAGTGTTTTGATATGATAAGGGGCGCTTAACCACAAGACTCCCTGCACAATAGCTGAAGTTTAACAGGAATCTCTAAGGCCATAAAGCTGTCCAGGAGTTAAGAGGGGAAGAAATGCACCACCACACTGACCCATTCTCTGAGATGACTGATTGTGAAGTATATCTTATATTTTTAAAAGCAGAGAGCTTTACACTGTATTTTAATGTAGGAAATATGACCATTTCAGACTGGATGACTAACGAAGTCTAGAATGGTCATACTTAGTCATCAGTTTTAATGTAAGGCAGCTACTGGTGACTAAGCATAGGTTTTACAAAATGACCACCAGATGGACTGAATAAAAATGTTTGCATTCCAATCAAAATGTTAACGGATAGGCATCTACTTCACAAAAAATCTGCCACTGAATTTGCCAACAGCTTGCAATTGGTTGTCTCAGAAGAGAGGCCAAGACTGAAAAGGGAAGCCCAGAAAACATTACAATTTTTAGTTCAGCAATGCAGTGCTTCAGTCAGGACTGAAATAGTTTATGACTCCACTGCCCCTTACGTACATATTTGATGCAAAAGCATATGATTTTTGTTTCTGAATCTACAGGTTGTTCCTGATTGCATAACTGATCTTGCTTTTTGTAGTGTAGCTATAGGTACAAATCACATGCTGTGGAGTATTCTTATATTAAACATATAATTTAGTTACCTAAATTAGGAGATTAATCTACATAGGTGATGTCTGCAGTGAGTAACGAAGAAGCTCTTCTGAACTGGAGAGTAACTAAATTAGTTTCTGGAGGGGCCTGATTTTCTCTTGGCTGCAGAGGAAGTCTACAGAGCTTAACAGGCCAATATAGACTCACTAAATTAAGAGTTTAATATTAGAGCCTCTTATTTTCCACCAGAATGACTACTTCAACTGATAAAGTTTAAAGCTTTTTTCTTTTTATTTTCATATTTTAATTTTATTTTCATATTTCCTTAGGTCCAGTTCCTATTAAATATATAAGGACATTCAGTCTGATAACAGTGTGTCAGAAAGATTTTACTCTAGACTGTGAGAAGTATCTTGTGTAAAATTGGTACAAGTGTCCCTCATGAATGTTTCAGGATTATATGGAAGTGAAAATGTTGGGGTGAAATTGGGTTAGGACTCAACAGGACGTATCAATTATGTTTGCCAATGATGTCTGTTTATAAGCAGAATAAAGTTGACCTGTTCATTTGAGTTGTGTTATATTTAGCTGGCCACAAGTCAGAAACAGTAGAACAAGAACTTTCCTCCACTTCTGCAGAGATAACCTCTACTTCCCCATTACTGACATTTGATAATAAGCATCACAGTACAAAATGACAATAAATAATAAAAAAAAAAATTTTTGGTCACTTTACTCCCTTACTCCTCAGCCTTTCCAGGAGATTTCAAGCACCAATCCATCATCTAGAACACAAGGTGGCTTTTTCCTTCGTATCACTAACTCAGTAACATGAAATGGGTTCAGTGATCTATAGCAGACTTATATTACTCATCTGCAAATACAAATTACCTTATTACTATCAATGAAATCAAGATTAAACTCAATTTTTGTATGTATTCTGAACACAGTCCTTTATGGTATAGTAGGTTGGTTGATTTTAGTTATTACAAGTAATTTAAACTGTCCCTGTGGAACACATACTTTGGAAATCTTGTAGAAGTTTACTTACTTTGACAAGCCATTGGTGTATTAGACTTGAGTTTATGCCTGACCAAGTTGGCATATACTAAAGAGCATTAGACTGTCAGACCAGACTCAGAAATGAGAGGACAGTGCTACAGCCTGCTGGTTCCTACTTCCATAAGTCTGGCAGAAAGCAGAGGACACAGGAATAGGAGTAAGTTATGAGTACAAGGTCTGAATGTTGATGGTATCTATTTATGGCAATCAGACTGATGTAACCGCTACATATAAAGTTATCTGTGCACATGGTTGCAAGAGGCAAGGTTTGTGTTCATATAGACTTGTTCTCAGAGTTATATTTACTTTGAGGAAAATAGAGAAATCTCCTGAAGAAATTATGGCAATTGTGTGATCAGACAAACAGTTCATACAGAAGCCTCCTTTAGCAGGGATTAAGATATTTTCTGCAAGTTTAGGGGGGTTTTTTTGGGTTTAGTTTTTTTTGGTTTGGTTTGGTTGGGGTTTGGTTTTGGGTTTTTTTTTGTTGTTGTTTGTTTGGTGGGTTTTTTTTTTGAGATTGTACATAACATTCCCTTGGGAATGGAATGCAAAGAAAGAGGAATTACCTCAATGAAATAGCCTCTGCATAGAAAAGTTCTACGGGGTGAAAAATGTACTTCTTTCCACACAAACTTTTGTGTTGAAATCATATTTTGACTGCATCGTTCATTACATGTTGCACTGTTACAAGGTTGCCAGGGAAAAACATACCACCAGAGGATTCTAGTGCATCCTTAATATCCCAAGGGCAATCTCACACGGTATCATCCATGTTTTACTCACAGATGGCATCTATTGCTGTGGTGGCTTTAATAATTCCCTGAGGTGAAACTGGATGACAGAATCATCCATTCAAACTGTCAAAAGGAAAAAAATCAACACATTTATGATAAGTGGATGAGAACTTTCTTGTATGTTTTGCTGTTGACATTTGGTTTATTTGATAACTTCTACCTTAGAGCCATTGATGGGATCAACTCGTGACATTATCTGGATTATCCTCTTGTGCCTAAAGATGTGTCCAATTAAGGAGTTTTGATTTACAAGGATTTTTACAGGATATTTTATTCCAGTTTCTCAGTCTCCATGTTATCAAAGGTTTCATTTCAAATCCACCTGAAATATACATCTAATGCTCTAATAGTCTGGATTTAAGGAATCTGGAAAATTTTTAAGTCAAAACTCTGGATTTCAGAATTTCTAGACTATTACAATCACAACTGTTGGTGAAAGATTAGATTAGGCTAGATAGAATAATAGATTCACTGAATTCAGATTAGGTTTATGTTGTAAAAATATTAAATGACTGCAGTATAAGCATCTCATAATTTTAAATTATAAATGTGCCATCAGTCATCTTACATTTGCATTACATCATTTGCTTTGCTTTTTTCTTCTCTTTTTCCCCCTGCATTCTGTTGAACAAAGATCCAATCAATCAATTTGCTTTTATTTCTTTTGTGATTACTGTTACTGCTGATACTAAAACACTTCATTGTTATTACTGAAGTTGACTCCTTACTATTCCTTGTCTTATTTTATCCATGAGTTATGTCCTAGCCAACAGTCAGTAAACAGTTTGGGGAATGGAATATTGTTCTCAACCAATTTATACATAGCCCTATACAACAGGCTTAGAATTAATTGTGACCTCTAGTATTACTGTAATGGGAATATTAACATATTTAACATTTGTAGAGATGTAGGAAAAACTGTTCTTTTTGTTGGCTGAAACAGACAAATAAAAATAAAGGAGGCAGGAGAGATTTCAGGTCAAACAATGCAACCTGAGACTGAATGCTTCTTGCTTATCTTTAATCTTCTAAAAACTCAGATGCTTATGCTGAGCAACATGTGCTCCATCTATAGTGAGTGGAAACAGATTTATTAAGAAGGTGATTCATTTCACTTTTATGAACACCTGTGTAAAGATGAAAAATATTTAGAGATAAGTCTCTCACTCTTGCATCCTTTTCAGTGGCTTCTGGGCTATAGATAAAAAGAAATGTTCCCAGAGATGCAGATAGACCAGATATATTGTTTACCTAAACCATGTTATTTATTTGGCCAAAGTCAAATGCAATGACTCCCATTTTAAATGCCTACCTTATAGAGTGTAGATAGAGTTTAAAAATGTAAACGTCTAAATAAAATACTATTTAATTCAAAACACTGAGGTTGGAAAACAGCTTTATTTTATGGCTAAACTAATTTGATTAAAAATATTAATTAATATTTTATGTGGACCTGTTAAAAACTTCACATCAAGATCTCATCCAACTCTAGTGTTTATTATAGTTATTGTGTTATTGAAAGTCATCATTTTGTTATAGCTGATTAATTGATCATTTCAAAATAACATTCTATTTGCTCATATATCATTATCTTTGTTACACTTGCATAATAGAGTCCAAGTATTTATATATGTATGTCAGACTACTGTAGAAATTGGGATGATAATTGGAATAAATAGGCTCTTATTTATGTCTGTCTCTAGCACTATTGATGAGGGAGACGAAAGTGTTTATATGTCTTCAAAAGCATCTGGAGAAACGTAGTGCTGGTGTCTAGGTCCATCTATGGGCACTTAGAGCTATCAAAGCACTGCATTCTTGAAAATCCATTTCTACCTATAATAGTAATTGGACCAGAGGGATTTATATGCAGATCACTAGCATGGCAATACTTTCAATGTAAGGGCTTTTCAAGATCTAGGTACAAGACCCAGTACAAGACCCAGGTACAAGCAAACATGGCTTGCCCAAGATCATTAACTCCTCAAATATGACGTCTTCTGCAAGATTGCTTATACAGGGTTGCCCATGATAAAAGACAGAAAGTAAAACCAACTTTCAAGTGCACAGTCCTGTTCTCTGCCATACACAAGAATGATGGAAAGAGTAGGCATTACTGCTTTTCTATTGACATCTACCTCTGCCTTCAAAATAGAAGCATGAGGCATAAAAATGAAGTGATCAAAAGCAGTAGAAATGATAGTGAACAGATGACCACATGGTATTTACACAATTTTCTCTGTACTATGTAGCTGTTGTGACCAATAGCAGCTACCATAATTTAAAGTTCAGCTTGGACAGTCATCAAGACCACACAAAGCAACTTCAAGGCCAACTTAGTGCTTTTGGCATTGAAATACAGTAGAGGAAAAAGATAGTTTTCTTTAAAGTACTCTATGAACTAGTGCATGAACACTTTAAAGACTCCTTTTGTGTAAGAAAATACTAAGTAACAGAGATGGCAAAACTAACAATACTTAAGCAAACATTTAGGATCTGGAAAATGACATTTTCCTTAAGGACATGTTCTTACACAACTTACATTAGTCTTTAAAGGAGAAACAAATCAATAATTAGATTATGGTACCCTGGACTGGTCTCCCATGGCGGGGTCAGCATAGTTTCTGAGCTTTGGGTACTAATCTTTCTAGAAAATTACCTCCATTTTAGTATTTGGTTGGTTAGGACTATCATGGGAGGTGACTAAGCACTAAAGAACATAAAAGCTGAAGTGAATTAGCTTGTGACTGCTTCCTCTTCATTATTTTTTTTTTCTTTATGTTGTCAGACCACCATGTAAACACACTTAAATACACACATGTGCATACTGCATAAACACACTTATATACACACATGAATACACTTATATACACATAAATAAATACTGCATAAACATACTTAATCACACACTCTCTGGTCCCTGAGGTTATTGGTGTCCAGGTGGCAGGGAATATGAGCACTTCACCACACAGACACAAAAAAAGAGCAAGCGTCTTGAGAAAATTCTGCATTAAATGATCCACACCTCTTGAACAGTTGCATTCAAAGTTAAAAATGTAAACAGCATACTAATAGTATTTTTATTTTCTTAAAGAGTTTGAGGAACACACTGAATACTGGCATTATCAATAGAACACAGGGAAAGGCTCTTGCTTTGGAGCCAGCAGTAGGAGGGTGTCTAAAGGGGAAGGTTCGCTCATGAGGCCTGACTTACACTGCCAGCAGAGCTGCTCCTAGCAGTACCAAGGCTCGTGATACAAACCTAAATGTTAATTTATGATTTATTCTTGTTAACTATGAAAAAATGCTCAAATAATCTTTTTCTAAAGGAAATAAAAATATCACAACTTACAAATTGTCTAACTCAGGAGTTAGAGACTATCATAGTGATAAAGAATAGAGAATCTTGAAAATCAGTATGACAGCAATGATTACATAAGTGTGTATGCACTACAGCAAAGGCATTTGGAGACTAATTAGTAAATCATAAACATGTGTTATCAGATGTTTCTGTAACACATGATCATCAGCAGTGCATACAGATCTCTTCACAAATTTACTTCTGAGCATTTTATAGTATGATAGAAATTCAGGCAAATGATACAAGGATAAACTGGTGGTGCTATCACCAAAAGTATTTTTGCCAGGTTTTTACTGTGTTATTGGTTAAAAAAAAATGCTTATGGCATGTAGTATACCATATGAATTAGGAATAATTAAATTATCAAAGCATAAATATTTGCTTCATTCATATATTTCAAGGTAGCTCTGAAAGAATTAAATAGACGAAAATACATGCAAAATAAAATGGAAAAGGGAAATTCCTTATGTACAGAAATTACCATCAACTATACTTTCATCTTCAATGTTTGTGGGTGTTTGAAACAAGCAAACAAGAAAAATCTTATGAACTATAATCAAACACAAAAGGTAATTTTTATATCTGCCTGCATATTTTGAAAGGACAAGCTGAAGTATACACTGCTGACCCATATGAAAGCCATGGCAGTAATTTAAAGGAAAGTCAGCATTCTGAATCATGTGGCTATGAATCATGTGAGCCACTCAGATTTCACTGCAATTTGACTCTGTCCTTGCTCAGGTACATGCTAGAGCTGAATAAAGCTGGCACATTAAATTCACAGTCTTCGAATATTCTCAAAGGAAGATTTGAAGAGTTTGGTGCATTTTCCCTTTTTCTTGACAAAAATCTCTGTTTTCAATTTCTTTAGCTGCATAGCCAGATTCCAGAACACACAATCCCACTGTTCCAAAGTAAACGTTGTATTTTCGAAGACATTGATTTCATAGCCTACAGAAAACCAGTTAAGGAACTGACACTCCTCCTATTATATGTAATATCCACTATACAACAACTTTAAAGCCAATTTCAGCTTTCTTTCCAGCAGAGGTCTACATCCCATCTTGGATATTTTGGTTTGATGTTGAATTCAATTACAATTAAGTTATATTTTATTTAAATTGGTATTTCCAAGATGAGAATTCAATCATAATATCTTCCGTGTAGGAATTGTTTGAGCAGGGAGACTTCATAAGATGAATGAACATTCCTACATGAATGAGGACTTGATCATGTAAATAAGAAGTAATAAAATAAGACAGAGCCCCAAGCTGTACCACCCTTGCCTTCCAGAAATATATATTTTGCAATTGATGAGCTACCTAAATTTAGAGGACTTTGTTCTACCTTCTAAGAAAGTATTCTCCAATATTCTCTAATGAGTAAAGTATAACAAATGACATTTTGGTTGCCATAGTGACATATTTTTTTTTTATATGTTCCCAGGCTGAATGTCTTTTTCTTTTCCTCTTGCTTTGTTTCATCAGGATAAAGGCCATAGTTGTAATAAATCCAACATCACCTTTTTTACTACAAATAAATGTAAGAAAAAGGACATATACCCTAATAATATAATATGTTCTTACTTAATTACTGGGTGCCATTATTTTGAAGGCTTAATGTTGCTGACAAACATAGTAGCTCCCTGGTCCACAGAGTAATTAATAGTGTTTCTTATTGTAGTATAAGTTTTTCTCTTTTGTCAGACACAATTTGTTAAGTAAATTAGATACCAAAATGCATATGGGCTTAAAAGATAGTGAGTAATAAAGTATTAACAAGGATTTAATGGTACTGAACTAGCTGGAGAGAAAAGTAGTATTCTGATGCAAACAGTTTCCATGGTAATGACTTAGAGCTTTCAGTACTGAAGGGAAAAAAATAATAATTTAAAACCTATATGCTTGTCTATATATTTTTGAAACAAGGATGCATCAAGCATACCAGTACTCCATTTCAGACAAAATCTTTCATCTTCACAATCACTGCGGTCCAAAGCACCATCAGTGGGTAGACATTTCTGTCACCGATATGTCATCTCTGTAAGAACCAATGTGCTTTGGCTCCTCAGCGAAGCTGAGACTGTTTTATAAATTCTTTTATATTTAAAAAAATCCACTGTAAGAATTCATTTTGTCTATATTAAGCCTAATTACATGTAATCATCTAGCTATAGACAGGTGAATTGTTTCTTCACAGGTTTGCTGTCTAAATTGATTATCTCATCAAACTATGACTATGACTCATGTGAAATACTCCTGTATCACTCAATTTGGTCCTCTTGAGGTACTTTTCAATAACTCAAACCAATATAGAATAACATAACAAAAAGGCAAAAATTATATACTTCAGATTCCAAAACAAGTTCTTAAAATTTCTCTTTCAAATAATAGAAAATGAACCCTTGCATTGTTATTGGTTTTGAGAATAAGCACCCTCTTGGCAAGTTTTCTTTCCCATGTATGGCAAATTAATTTAAAAATTGAAAAACAAAATTTGTAAGCTTAAGTTTATTAATGGTTCTTTCAGTTTATGAAAGCATACTCTTCACTCTTTTACTGTAAGCATACTCTTTACCACTTTTCTATCCCAAGTACAGCTTAAGTTTTCATCAAAAAGAGTTTGTTGTTTCAGCATTTGGGTAAACAGAAGTACAGCATGTTAGTTTAGATGATGTTGACTATAAAGACTAGTGACCAAGAATATTCTATCTGCAATTTTGTTTCCCAAAGGCTATATAAGATAGACACTCTTTTTTCAACAAGATTCAGAACATTCCACCTAATGGCTTTAAAAAAGCACACATTCTCTCAGGTTTTTACAATCCCTGTGTTTCCCACAAGAAGGGAATAACAAGACTTTATTCTATTACTTCGTGGCTTATCTTTGAAGAAGAAGGACATCCAGAATATTAAGTTTCTCTGGGGAATCTCTAATTATTCTGCTGAAAAAAGTGGTAATGTGTATTATATGTTTATAAGAATAAATAAAAGCATCTAAAATCCTCAATTATCTCTTTTTCTTGGCCAGTAAAATTATTTTTAACTGTATTTAAAGAAAAAATTACATTGACAGAGTTGTTCTAAGACTGTCTCAAGACCAACCACCTGCCACCATAACAGAATCCTCACAATGGAATAGAAACATCAGAAATGAAAAATTAAGTTGTGGTATATAGACCTGGATTAGAATGGGGTTTACATTATGACCGGACCTGCAAAAGATATACTTGTGAGATTCTATAGACTGGAGATCAAGGAAAACTATTTTTCCTAAATTATATTTTTCAAATACTTTAAAATAATAGAAATAGGTAGAACTGTGAATACAAATTTGAACAAGTCAATTGTTCGTTCATTTTAGTTGATGGTAGCAGTATTAGAAATAGGGATAAAAATACAGAAATGTAAATTTAAGGAGGGGGGAGAGGTAGGGGTTCTAACTAATCTTCAAATCAAAAACAGAGGTTCAAATTTGCATTGAAAATATATTTCTAATTATTGATAGATCAGAAGTGAGAAAGAATTAGACTGAGTTCGGCCACTCTGTAATTACAATTTGTCATTGATACAATCATACAATGTTCTTCAGCATAAATTATCTAGTACCTATATATTACAGAAATGTTATTTTCATATGAAGAATCACCTTTGAGAAAATGGATTATTTAATTCCTATATGACATCATTAAATCACCTCTTACGCCTTTTTAAAATGGATTGAATAGAAAGATCACGGATCTTTCTTTTGCATGCAGCTGAATTGCTGAAAGGGACCTCAGTATGCATAGGTTAAAGATCAATTAAATAAAAGGACTCTTAACGTGTTCATTTTGCAATGGGAACCCTCCTGCTCTAGCCCTGACTGTAATATCCAGTTTTACTGCTTTTCAAGTCCTAGCTTAATGAACAAAGGTACATAACAGAATGAGAGTAAAAAGCATCTGTATAAGCTTCTACAGACATCTCTTTGTGTTTCCCTAGGATGGCTTCTAAGCTTTGTTTGCAAGCATTTACTGTAAGTGATGTATTGCCAATGGCCGAAATGCTCGATTGTAGGTCAGTGTCTTTCATGTATGACATAAGGAAGTCTCACCCTCACAGAATTCATCTGTATAGCCAGATTTGTACAGAAATAATCAAAATAATCAACATTTCAGACAAACTGTCTGATAATTGCCAAGGACAAAAGGATCACAGCTGTTTTGATGACTATTTAAGAAGTGAATGTATGAAGACGTAATTGAAGTATAGGGGTTTTTTAATGACCTTTTTGTATTTACAATTTAGAGTGGGACTAGAGAGGCTGTTGGAGAATGAGTTGAATTCTGCCAGGAAATTCAGGATAGAAGATTTGAGGGTGTCAATTATTTAAAATAGATCCCTTTCTTCTTCACATGTTATTGTAATCTGTTCATCTCTACCGCATACATGTGTTTACAGCAATGTCTGCCACTGGCTGAACCCATCAAATGCCTAGTGCTGCTTTGTATTTCAGTTGCTCAAGAAGGAGCAATAGAAGCAAGTGTTCATATGTGCTGACTTTAGGCAACCACCATAGCTTACTAAGTGTGTAAACCTGGGTTGAGTGGGCACTCCTCTCTGATGATCCTCTGAGGCAGCTTAGGGGTAATAAAATGTACCAGAAGCAGATAACCTTGTCTTCATTCATACAGAAGAACAGTTTTCTTTTCAGGATAGGTTTTTAATTTTGAGACAGAGTCATCTGTGGAATAATGAAGAAAATAGAGCTGAAAAGTTTGTTAGGCAAATCAAGATATAAACTTCTTGATGATATAACAAGACAAGGTACTCTGAATTTGGATAGCAGAGAAACAAAGAATTTACATGCTTAAAGAACAAGTCTCAGAGCCACCAATTCTTTACCAGCCCTGCTACTGTGTGGAAAGAGAAATGAACTGTTCTTCCCTCCTTCAAGCAGCATATTACATTCTTAAAGCCAGGAGGAACCATTAGATCACTTAGTTTCCCCATTAGTGATCACTTAGTGTACGTCATGCAATTTATTAAGTCTAAAATTTTTAATTAAGCTAGATTCTCACCAGGTAAAATTTGAAGTAAGCACCTGGAACATCTGTGACATTATTTCCTGTCTATGTTCAGTTGTTATGTTAAGGAAGATACATAACACCAACATGTTATTCTTTTTTCATTTTCCCCAATGTTGGCTGCATTTTCTGTGATTCAGAGGCTTGTGCATTTGTATCTTAGTAGATTTTGAGGGAAAAATCAGCAGAAAAAAGCCTGAGGTGTTCTTAGGAGATGATATCTATATTATCATATGAAGCTTACTATATTCTATATTTTAGAGACAGGTTGGAAACTGAAAGCAAAACCAACATCAGAACTTTATCAGTCTGATCAAGGACGAAATTCCTCTCTGACTTTAAATTATGTGAACAGTATAATCCTGAGTATATAAGCAAGGCAAATCAACCGGACACTCTACATTCAAAAACATTGTTTTCCTTCTCTGATTTGCTGAGGCCAGTGTTTGATGCTTCACACCATGATACAATAACTTATAAATACAACTTTATTTATTTCATTCTAGTTGTTACCTCATAGTTCATAGCTCCATGGCTCATAGTAAACACTTTTGGCTCCCTGATGCAAATCACTATTGCAGTATATAATCACTCGGCTCTTTAAAGTTTGGTTAAAAAAAAAAAAAAAAGAAAAGTTAACTTTGAGTGACAAAACTTTATGGCAGGTTTTTTACTTTTATTACGAAACCATTATATATATATGGTAAATCAAGACATAACCCATCATCTTGTTCTTTTGCACAAGATGAAGTCTGAAAAAACCCCATAAACACCTTATCTTGTACTCTAATTTTAATCTCCAAAGAAATGCCCTTCATGCTTATACCACTGCTGCACTGTGTTTTGATAATAATGACATTATGCTCTAAAAAATATTTGAGAGAAAAAAGATCTAAAAGTGCAATGTGCACAAACATCTCAATAAAATCATTAATTACCTATCAATTACTGCTCCAGGCCAACCAGCCCAAAGCTTCCAATTTATTTAAACTGTTAATGGAATGGAAATGGCAGTTCTCTAGTTCTTTTTAATTTCTCCAGTTTGCCAATATTTACTAAATATTAACATTAAAGTTTTACAGAGATATTCAGCTAGTTAATTCTATCTCTTCTGTTAAATACTATTCATGTCTATAGATGTGAAATTCTTTGAATTTAGTGTATGTTGCCGGCTCCTTTACTATAGATCATTTCCCATACCCTCTTCCTTCCCACAGGATAGTATCTTATACCAATTTCAGGTACAGAACAGGGATGCATTTGACATTTTTGCTTTTGTCAAAGCACTGTCCATGTAGGGTTTTTTTTAGCGTCAGGTAGCAAAGACACTGTAGCTGTTACAGGGCTCTTTTTTTTTTTTTTCCCCCAAAAAAAATTCTTAAAGATGTATTCTTACTGTTTCTAATTACACTGACACTGATACTGCACAGACGCTTTCTCATCAGTAAATTATATGACTTTCCTTTAGCTTTTTGCAATCTTCACACACACAAATGGAGAAATGGAAAAAATAAGAGGCAAATATAGAGAGCAGCTCC